>NC_135779.1:3786779-3887790 GCF_028453695.1 Augochlora pura | reverse complement strand
GAGAGAGAGAGAGAGAGAGAGAGAGAGAGAGAGAGAGAGAGAGAGAGAGAGAAAGGGAGAGGGAGAAGCGAACTGCGTCCTTTGGATGCGAAATCGCGGTTCGCGGAATCGGCTTGGCGTGCGAACGCGCTCTCGGACGTACCCGTCGAAAAAGAAAGCGCACGGCCGCGCGTGTTTCCGCGTTGGTAGCGAGAGCGTCTAAGATCCGCGGCCGAGTCGAATCGGCCACGTTATGATAGACCGACCACGACGACGACGACGACGACGCCGACGACTCTCCGGTCGTTTCTTTTTCCGTGCGCACCTCTGTGCCGGGGCTCCTCTCTCTCGATAAACGCTCGCGAAGAGCGGCTCGAGAGTCCCGCTCGGCGCGCAATAACGCGCGGCGCGTAAATAGCGATTCGAATGCCAACGCGTTCTGGAAACGCTTACGGAACAGACGTCGCCCGAGGAAGACATTGTCCCTTATTGCATTCAGTCGCACGGTGGTTACATTCTTGTACACCCTCGCCCCCGTCCATGAAGACATATATTCCGGTACATATGTGCGATAGACGGAGCGCGAGAATGCCTCTTGAATATAGAACAAATTACATGCGGACCGTATATTCTCCCGGCTACGTACCCGGCCGAACGTTCTGCCGTGTATACTGCGTGTCCAAGAATGATCGATACGCTTCCGCCGGTTATGCCTCCGTCGTCGCGCGTTCTTCTTTCCATTCAGTTCCCGAGGTTTCTTGGCCACAATCTCGCTTGCTACCAGAACGCTTTAGTCTCCCGGTAATTATTTATATATAAACGAGAAAGCCCGTCAGAATACATAGTATAATTTCGACATGCTGCGATGGAGAGAGATCACAGAGATCAATTACGGTATATTAATCACTCGCTGGGAACGTAATAATTCTTGTTACAGGATAGAAATAGTAAAGGTTTAAACGCGCTAGTAAACTTCATTACTCTTAATTTAATGTAGCAGAGGAGTTTGCGCAATGAACAAGCTGACAACGTATTAAGCCATTCCAAATTTTAAACAAGAAACTAATGTCAGCAGCAACTCCTACATTCGAGGTACTCATGGTCTAAGACACGCTTCAACGACGAGTATTTATGCTCCGTATGCTGTGCATAAAATTACAAAGTGCAAATGCAGACCAGTCTGAGAAAGCTGCGCGCTGCGCATCCCTTCGATAATACGCTCGAGATTCGAGATAAGATTCGGCGAAGTCGTCAGATTATAACTAAATCTTGACACATCGTTCTTTCGATTCCTAATCAATGTACACACCGGGCCTTTCGATCTTTCACGCGCCAGTTCGAATGCCGTTCTCTTTGAGGCTTGAAACCGATATGCTCTTGCTTTTCGAGGGAGAACGTCGAGATTAGGAAACACGTAATCGAAACCTAATCGAGTAGCTGAATCCGAATGGCGCAGCCTTCTCGCAATATTCCCGAAACGAAGTCGCTGTTAGTCGGTGTGCTGCGCGCGGGTTATATAGGACGAGTCTCTCTACCCAGATTGCAATGCGTCGGGTCGAAAGTGGCCGAGTCATTTCCGCACACCCTGTAGAGAAGCTAGAGTCGCGCGCGCGCGCGCGCGCCCGCTCGCACGGATCTATGCGAGCTCGCCGCGGATCTATGCTAGCCCGCCGCGGCACGGAAGGTACTCGCGTTTACACTGCAACCGTATTATACGCGGAGCTTCCTCGGGAATGGAGTGTGTCTCGGTTAGGTTCGTAATTCAGGCAGAAACATACTCGCCGGCGCAGCGGCGGTTAATCACCGTCCGAGAATCGGGGAACTGGACAGAAAAATTAGAGCTCCTTGGGAGATGGATCGCGGGGAATCGAATTCGGAACACTCGAGCGGTCTGCCGGAACGTTTCGGTGCCTGCTGACGGATTGCAACGGTGGTCCGTCGCTGCGAACGAGTATATACGTCGTGGAAAACCGCAATGTAGCGACGCGAAGTGGATACAGTTTGACAGAAATATAACAGTAATATTTACAGTTTTATTTAGCAACTAGTATATATCTTTTTAAGTACTCTTTTTAGCGATGTTTCAATTGTTTCTTATTATATATTTTAACGTTAGGTTTACCGAGCGTTAAGAGCAGCAAGTTTTATATTGTTTCGTAGAAAGAACAAGCATACTGCAATTTTTATCCCCGCGAATCTGCCTTTGTAATATCAGTAATCGTAAATTACTGACGTGGATTTTTTCTATGGTTCGCTGCAATTTTTCGAACATAGATCACGGAATACCGTCTTATTTTCTTGCATAGAGCTAGAACGTCCTTCGCTGAATGCAGCGTTTAACCCTCGTACGTCGAACGCAGGGTCATTTTGACCCGCGAGCAATAAAACATCAGTTTCCAACACAAACATCATTACGAGTCAAACTGATTCTGTATTCGTCTTTCGAGGGTTAATGTATTTCCTATGTGTCGTTGTACTATGTACTGCCAATGTACCTAAATGGCAACACATTCTCATTAATAAATAAATAAATAAATAATAATAATAAATTAGGGACGCGACATTTTGCTTCGTAAACTCGGTGTTAACGATACGTGAGAGAATGAGAATTACTTGTCGGAAACCAGACAGTGAAATGACGATATTTATAGTATATACTCCAGATGAAACCGAGTCCCGACGTGTCCGAGCGTTAATACTACTTGCGTTTTCAGTAGAAACGGACACTCTGGCGTTGGTCCGCGCAATTTTATGGATCAGGATGTGCGAAGATGTGCGAGGCATCGCACGGCGCGGCGCGGCGCGGAGCGGCGCGAGGCTAGGGTCTAGCTCTAGGATGTTTGGCGCGCGCGAGCGCGAGCGCGTTCTGAGCGGGCGGGAGCGGGCCGAGAGAGCAGAGATATCGGTGGTGTGTTGGAGCTTTACTCGCGGATTGTGGGCTGTGTGGTACGTGCGTGCATGCGCCGGCCCGCCTTGAGAGAGTGTGCGACTCGGTGGCCGTGGCTATGGCCTTACGAGCCCCCACCTCTCGCGCTATCGGCTCTCGGCCGCTCCGAATCCGCGCGCGGCGTGGAGCTAGAAACGTGTGCTGTGTGTTCCGTGTTGTGTGTTGTGTGCGCGAGAGCGCGTCTACTCCCCCCCGTACACGCTTCTATGTACATAGAGAGATCGCCTAGAATCCGAGGAGGAGGCGAGATCGCGAGGCGGGCGCGAGCAGGACGGACAGAGAACGCGAGCAGGAGCGAAGGCCGCGCGCGCGCGACGGAGAGAGAATCGCTCGCTAGCTCGCTCTCTAGCTCGCGCGCGAGACAGCCGCGAACGAGCGAGCGAACCGGCGAACTGCTAGAGAGGGGGACGAGAGGGATGAGAGAGAGAGAGAGAGAGAGAGAGAGAGACGAGAGACGAGACGAAACGGGGGAGGGCTACGATCCCGAGGAGGGAGGGGGGTGGGGAGGTGGGTGGAGGATGAGGTGGTGGAGGAGGAAGGAGGGAGAGTGTCGCGAGCGTGTCTAACCTAGGATAGTGGCGTTTAGTGGCGGCTAGGCTAGGCAAACCGAGGCTCGCCGCTCGCGCGTTACGTTCAGTGTTCAGTGTTCGTTCGTTCGCGCTCCGGCCAAAGACTTGCTCGCGCGCACACGCCTCGCGAGTCGTGTCACGCGACCACCCCGCGACGCAACGCTCGCACCTCCTCTCTCAACCCCCGGCCGAAGGCTGCAGGCCCCCCGACAAGGGACCACGAGGGAAACTATACCGATTACGAGAGCTTTTCCACCACGAGAGATCTAACGAAAACGGAGAAACCCGAACTCGACGAAAAGAACCACCGTGCGCGAGCTTGCACCATCCGGCGACGACCGGCGCCAGGTCGCTCGAGCTTCCGCGGATCCAGCGTGGATCCACGACTGCGCGCGAGTGATCGCCCCTTTCGGAGCCGTGGAGACGATCGGTTTTCGGTTTTCGGTTTCCGGGCGGGATCCGATAGACCCGCGGCGCGCCGGAAGTCCCGCGCTCGCGTGTGCCGTTTGTTTACGTTCAAGCTCTGTGACTGGAAGCTAGTGGAAGCGACTGGAAGTGGATTATACGATCGTACGTCTCTGTCCGTCTGTCTATCTGTCTGTCTGTCTGTCTCTGTTTGGAGTGTGTGCGCGGGAAACCGGTGCTCTGTGCGGGATACGCCGGGAAAAAACTGTCCGCGTTTCCGCGTGCAGAGAGCGTTGGACATCTTGAACCGGTACCCACAGGTAAGAATCATCGGAACACGATCGTACGGCGAGATTGAACGCGGCGACGCGACACACGCAGCGCGCGCGCGCGCGCGCGTTCGAATGTCCCGCGATTACATATCCCAGTGTGTCGAGCAAATTAAAACAGCCGATAGCGATCGTTCGGCTAATGATCGCGACCCTCTTCTCCGCACACGGTGTGCCGCGAGAGACAATCGAATTTAAAAGTCTGCCGTGCACGCGTGCTATTGTATAAGAAGCTGTCTAGCGTGTCTGTCCATGGCTGGTCGTTTCTACTTACCGCGTACGCTGCACCGCGCGCACTGCGGATCTTCCGAACCGACTCGAACCGAGAGACGCATCGAACACCGCCGTTGTTTGTCGCTGGATTTCTAGATCATTCGATCCCCGCGATCTATCCGACGTTCGTTTAAAGCGTCGACGGCCTTCCGCAAACTTCTCGACCGTTTAACGTGTCTTCGTGTTAGAGCGTCGTTTCTCCGGCGATGTTTGTTTCGTCTCTTATTCTTATTCTCGTATTGCATTGTCGTTCGCGAAGGACTTATTTTCGATGCGTGACTCGGAGCCGAGCTTACGTTCCGTTCGAGACGAGAGTTCCTGACTGCTAATTTACTAAGTTTCGTACCGAAAAGTTTCGTGCCGAAACAGTCGTGTGTCCGTGTAGAGTTTGTTGTTTTCGGAAAAACGGCGATCGATCGAAGATAGAATGGTTCGACGAACGCTGGTTTCCCGAAGATGCGGTCCGATAATGGTCGGTCAACGAAAGCGTCGCGATCGAATGACCAAGGAGGGAGAGATTACCTAACCAGAAATCTTTTCTCCGGGTAAAAGCGAATCTCGAGCTCGGTCGGGCTCGCTCGAGCGCTCGGCTGGCGAAGCTAGCGCGCGCGAGTGGTGGGTCTGGTCGTGTGTCTGGGGTGAAAATGAGCAACCGGACGGTAATCGCATACGATCTAGGAAGTGATCACGCATTATGGTTCGGTATACCACCAGATGGATCGGTTTACATAAAAACGATTAAATTCTACGGCGTGCCCCCTCGGTTCTCTCTACGGTCAGTTTATAGACGCAATTGTAAACAGCGTTTTACGAATCGATACCTTTCTCCCCGCGCGGCACCCCCCTCTTCCTCTCTCTCTCTCTCTCTCTCTCTCTTGCTTTCTCTGTCTCTCTCTCTCCTTCTCTCTCTCTCTCTCTGTCTCCCTGACTCCCTCCCCCTCCGCGAGCTGCCTCTGCTGGTCGAGAACGTAGCTCGCGTTACTATTCTATCGATTATATAAAATTATCGTAACGGTCGCGCGCGGAGAAACTTGTGTGGCTCCGTGTACGGTCGTTTCTACCTTTGAGCGCGATACACTCGCCGACCGCCGGGCCTAATAGTCCCAATATTTCTCTTCTGTGAATTGTTTCGCAATCGCGCCCACAAAGTTGCAAGGCGCAACAGTCGTATCGGGTCTCTAGGAACGCTCGCTTCTAGTTCTTCGTGTCCACTAATGCCAGCCGGTACAATTTCACCTCGCGCGTACCCGATTTTTCAACCCCTGTCTCTCGGCTTTCGTTATTGAAACGATAAACGACTCGGTCTGTAACATTTACCGTTCATTTTCATTGAGAATAACAAACGATTCGGCACTTTGAAAAATTCACGATCCGTCGAACGTACAGGCTCGATCGAACGTATCATCCCTTCTTGGAAGTCGGTCCAACTTCGAATTGTTCGCAGCATATATGTAACATGATTGACTGAATTATATATCTCTGGGATTCTAAATGTATTTAAGCTAAATACTTCTGTCTGCCAGCTACGAACTGGTTTTGGATGTTCTCTTCAACCGCTAATAGCCATTACAAAATCGTCGATTTCTTCTTCACGCGACGCGGCTTCGAACATGCGATCTCCTCCATTATGTCATTCCGCGTTCGATACCTCTTGTAACAATTCTATTTGCAGATTTGTTAACCTATTCGCGTATACCAAAGGGTATCTCAGGTGTACATGAAATGATTAATCAATCGATAAATAAATATTTCCAGTAGACATTTTTATAGTATATTGAATTTGAGAAATGGACGTATGCCTAATACAAGGACAAAGTTTTGTTGAAAAATGGGAGAACAGTGGGAGCTGCAGCGTGGAGCTGGATCTTCGCGTTGCAACGCATTGCACGCGTCCGATGTAAACAGACGAGAGCGGCCGGGGATGATGGCTCGGGCTCTCTCTCGTGCTCGTGCAGGTATCCGCGGGCAGAAATAAGACGCAACTATATTTCGTCCACGTATTTTCAGCCTAGGCCAACCTTCGGCCCTCGAGCGTGTCCGCCTGCTGTTTCTTTTTCTCTCTTTCCCGCGTTCCTCGTCGCTCCTCCCACTCGCGATCGTGTGTACCCTCGCCGCTTTGGCTTCAACTCAGAAGACTTCTCGCGACTCTCTCTAATATAGTTAAGAGATTTATAGTAAAGCGCGCGGTTTCGCGCTCTCGTCTCTTCCTCTCTCTCTCTCTCTCTCTCTCTCTTTACCTCGCCGTCTCTCTTTTTCTTTCTCGCCCGCTCTCTCGCTCACTCTCTCTCTTTCTCTTCGGGCGTTCGTTCTCTAATTCTCTCGACCGGTTACGTGGCGACCTTCGCGGCGCCCAGGGCCGAGGGCCAAAACCGTCGAGCGTGTGCTAGCGAGCGCGCGTGCGACCGACCGACGCTACAGCGTCGCTATACCTTCGATAAATATTGAGATGCCGGCGAGCTATAAGGGCCCCGTAGCCTCGCGCCCCATATAAACCAGCGTCCCTGAAGTTCGGCACCACGTGGACCTCGCCCAGTCCACCTACCGCGATCACGCTCCTCCGCGTCGATCGCGTCTTCGTCCCGTTCCTCTCGGAAATCAAAACCGACGCGGGGACGTCTTGTAAGTTTCCCAACTTTATCGGCGGCACGCGCTCGAAATATTCAGCCGATCGAGACCGGGATCGGTCTCCTCCTGGAAGACGGCAATACGATGCGCCGCGAAGGATTAGGGTAGCGAAGCCCGGTTACCGTGGCACAGACGTTTCAAATGACATTAGTCGTAATATCGTCTCGGATAACATGTTATTTAATTTTCTAATCTTTTGGAAGAATTGTTTGAGCTAATTGTGCCGCTAAATTTAATGTTTGCTGTTTAGTTTAAAACTTGCGTTGATTTTGTAAGATAAAATGTTCTTTCTTTCGACCAATTTGAAACGAAGGAATAATGAGATCATTTGATATTTGAAATCACTTTACTTCAAACGAACTGATATTATTTTTATTTCCGAGTAACGCTATTAGGAGTAAATATCTGAAATGAATTATATTAAATAGATATTTTTTATTTTTATTTCGAATAGTATTTATCTAGGTGTGCTATAGGGTGATCAATCATTGCTGCGCATAAAACATATTAAATTCTATATTAAAAATAATTCAATAATTCGTTTGTTTAATCTATTTTATTCTTTTATTATCTTTATATGCTCAGCTAGCCTATCTGTATTTAATAAAATGTGATTCTTGATGCAAAATAAAAATGGCCTTCGTCGAGCACAAAGTCCAGATTGCAAACATTGTTTATTAATGCTTTTGACTTTAACGTGTTTCTCTGTTTTGTATTTCACTTAACGATTTCTATCATGGAATCTAATGATTAGATAGCCACCGTTTTCAATAATAACCAGAGCTGTGCCATTGGTTCAGCATCGATACAGTCATAACCCTGGCAAGAGTAAGCTCGGAACATCGAGAAACGTGGGATATGTAAGTTACGTTCCATTCAAGCTAACGATTAGAGAATTACGAGCAACTGAAGCCGGCAAAAACACGTCTGGACAATGTCAACGAAAAATTTATCCGTGCTCCACGGTCAGCGAATTGTAAAAATGTTAATTTTCCAGTGAAAAACTCGAGGACACGGTTGTTCTTTTAAATTGGGACCATATAATTTTTTACGCGACATACCAGCCGACATTGAGACAAATCCGATCGCATAGGACAAATGTGTATTTGTTATGTAAGATCGAGGAATTAAGCAGACAACACAGTAAGAAAGAATCCCTTTACAACGTGTGACAAATGCTATTCTTTTCACGACTAGACTTTATCACGAAGTTTAGAAAACCGTGAAACTTGCAAGCATTAATAAAACAAAAATGCGATAGAAATGGACGATCAATGCATTTACTATTATTTTCAGTTACACCTAGAATACTTGAAAGAATTCGACAATTTCTAATACGACAAACTGAAACCTGCATTATTGCAGGAATAATGGAACGTTTCTTACAAGTGTTGCAATATATCAGCAATATCTTCGAAATCTTATATCTTTTCAATGATGCATTTTTATGTATAAATTGATTGAACAGTTTT
The DNA here is from genome assembly GCF_028453695.1 of Augochlora pura. Classification (NCBI taxonomy): domain Eukaryota; kingdom Metazoa; phylum Arthropoda; class Insecta; order Hymenoptera; family Halictidae; genus Augochlora; species Augochlora pura. The sequence goes on along the minus strand of NC_135779.1, from coordinate 3,879,191 downwards.
CTTCTGCTTGATCTCAATAACACATGGTACAAATATGACCGAACCTTTTCGAAAACCCTGCACACATTAAACACCGCGCATAGTGAAAACGACCAGAATAAAAGTTCAGAACGATGCCGATCCGAAAACAGTGTTCATTTCGAAAGATTTGACGGCAGAGTTTTAGTTGTGTTTTTTCGAGCTCGTTTGAATCGCTGCTGGAACTAATTGATGCGCAATCGGTGCCCGGAGAGATTCGCGAGCCGGCCCGCGCGCGCGATATTCGCTCGTCCTTGCCGCGCGCGTACGTTCTGCGTTCTGTTGGTCGGTTCGACAGCGGCAATTACGCGACTCTTGGATAAGAGCGCGGCGCACGTAACGCGTCTGGCGTTCAAGATCGAGGCCTGCTGCGTCGATGTTTACTTTGCGCGTTGCACAGCGTTCTCCGCGACATCCAAAAATAATGATGTCGCGTCGCGTCGCCGCTTGCACCGCGTCGCCGCCGTGTCATCATCGTTATTATTTTGTTCCGGCTAAGGAAAACAATCGGTGGGCGGTCTGGGTCAGTCGTTGCGGCACCGCACACGTTTCTTCAACAAACGAATCGGCCGTGCCGCGGCAGGCCTCGAAGGGCATCCGCGTGGCGAAATATAGGTCGGATTCCCTGCACCTGCCTCGCGTTCGCCCATATCGCGGGACTCCGATACCGCGCCCCGAGTCAGCTAGCCCCCCGCGTGTCCCCCCTTTCCTCTCTGTCGAGGACTTGAGGACGAGGCAGCAGCCCGAGCCTTGAAGCCGGCCCGGTAAAAGTAAATGACCTTAGAGCCGAAGCCTCCGCGAAAAAAAGTGATCGTACGTGCGACCTATCGCCCGGCTAGGTCTACGAACCCAAATTGGGCCAGAGCCTTGACTCTCCGGCGACTGCCGGCTGGAGAGGTGGGGAGAGTTGGGCCTCACCCGGTCCTCGGCCCCCACCACCGCACCGCGGTGAGGGCCCTCGTCGGTTTCCCCACCAGGTTTTTCGAATATCCGCGCGCCTCTACTCGTTCATACGTACCAACGACCTTCGAGTCTCGCTCGACCGTAGACTGGACCTAACCTTTCCCGTGCCAGGCAGGGCCCCCCAGTGCCCTGACGTAACACCGAGAACGATCGCCCTGCGTGTAGGTAGGCGGGTCGCCCCTAAGACCATGAAAAACTCGGTCATGGTCAAGGCTATCGAAAACTCTTAGAGGAAACAAAAATTCCCCGTGCCGAGCACCGTACGGACTCTCCGGTACGCTCCTCCGGCCGGCTGCCGAGGTGAATCGATTCGACCCAATCACGGATGAGTCCGTGTTTCTGGCTTTTCACTTTCGGGGACTTTCTTTGACGTTCGCTCGACACCGTGCATTTTTATGCGTTAGCAGAGGCGTCCCGCTTTGCACGCTGCGAACAACGATGGTTGTTCTAACTCTTTATAATACGGTTACATCCACGGCTACGTTGATTAACGTTTCTTCCACCTTGACACTAGATTTAAGCACTAAACCGTTATCTGAATAAATTAAAATTAGAAACTTCATTCATTTGTAATAAAAATAGTAGAAAGTTTAAGCACATTCCGTCCTGTCGTTCTTATAAAGCAACACGTGTGTTAGTCAGTTTTATTAATTGGCAGATTTCGAGTTAATAATTTCTCTGATAGAACCAGACAATTTTGTTTCCTGAATATCGTTCCCAACATTTATATTTAACAGTTGGAAAGTGGACGGTCGTAGAGCGGTGCCGAGTCACATCCGACTCAGGTTGAATTAGCGTAACTCGGACATGAAAAAGAAGATAAAAGGTTTGTTGTCAGCCGAGACCACGATGAAAGGTATCAAGCTTCTATAATTTTCTTATAACATTGTTGAACCCTCGTCCGAGTCGATCCGCTTCGTATTCGGCGGTTCTCGGCGAATCAAACGAGACGGCGATGTTTAGAGTCAGCCGGTGTTTCTCGATGCATCGCGCTCCCATATACGTATATATCTGTAGGAGTAGTCGCCTGATATTTCCACGATTTAACAAACACAGAGCCGACACGGCCACTGTTGCTCCAGCGTTGCAATTAAAAATCGTTCCCGGTCGCTCGCGACCGTAGCAGTAGGTATGAAGCGAGAATAATGCTGAATCAAATGTTATTGCTGCGCCGATTAAACAATTATTCCTCGGCTGTGTTTAGCTCACCTTGGAACGGTTTACCTTCAAAACAGCGGAATGTACGATTAAGTGCATGCCTCTTGAACCGAGTGTGTCTGGCGGCACGCTCGTTGTCGCGCGAGGGCGTTAGATTCGAAACACGCGAACCAAATGGAACTTTGTCAACGATGAAATAATAACTCGATCGCGGCGGCTGCGTCGCGGACCGATCACTCTACTTCTCTTTTTCTCACGCAGCATCTTCTTATGTCGTTTTCTTTTTCTCGCTTCTTTCTATGTCCTTGCATCTCTCTTGCTCTCTCTTCCTCTTTTTCTCTATTTATCTCTATCTATCTATCTATCTATCTATCTCTATCTATCTATCTCTATCTATCTATCTCTATCTATCTATCTATCTATCCATTTATCCCTTTATCTATATTTTCTTGCGATTAACAGAAAAACGTTCACGATCGCCTCAATTAACGTAATCGATGAAATTGCAGCGCGACACGTGAACGCCGAGCGGGACACGTGGCCGTCGGGGACGCGTGAACTTCGTTTGGCCGCGAATCCGCGCAAGTGGCACGAAATCGTTTCTCAAGGAATTTCGATCGCGATACGGCGCGCATTTTATTTCCCGCGTTGCGCGTTATGTAACCCGGGGCGCCGCCCAAAAATTATTCTCGTACCGAAGGATCTTGCCAAGGGGGTGGAGAAAAGTGTGCTCAAGAGACTTTCTTACCCTCTTTCCGTGGGAACGTCTCGGTTTCACCATCTGTTCCCCTCTTTCTCTAGAATCCACGATCGGCGGATCTACTTTTCCACCGGAGAATGTCGATCTCGGTTCGCGCCACGTTCGCAAACTATAGATTTCATTTCTTAATCTCACCTTAGCAAAATCGTTCGGCAAAGAAACAGATTCGTATCGACCACCTGTCGATACCACCTTTATTCCAATCGATGCAAAACACTTTTGCACAAGGATCGACTTATTAGCAACAATTCGTCAGAACGGTGTTTTTAGTGATCGGTTTACGGAATCTGCATCACGGCGCTGCACGACTGCCATAAATTACCGGTGATCTGGGAAACGTTGTGGATGAGTCAGAACGAACGACCGGGGCGCGGAGGAGTCCGGCTAGTCCGAGTAAATCGGAAAACAGTTCGAAGGTGGAAATAGAGCGGCGCGTCGCGTCGGTAGCCGCGCGCATGGAATTCTAGCGGGCGATTCCGGTGCGCGATGATGTCACAGGCTTGTCCATCGGTGAGAGATCGTTTAACTTGGCACTCTCAGGCCGAGGGAGCCTCGGCCCCGAGAAGACCGAGTCCCCGGAGCCGAGAGACGAGAAGAGCGAAGCTAGCAACACGACAACTCGGCGCAGCTCGCAGCGCAATAAAAACGGAAGGCTGCGCGATGTTGGAAGGCCGCTCTCGCAGCAGCAACACCTATGGCATACATACGTATATGCCTATAGTATACCGCGTTCGACTACACTCGCTCGCTTCTGTTTCTATCGGCGGTGGCATTCTCGCTTCCCTTTCCTACGACCTGTCTATTCACGATCAAGATCGCGTCGAGATCCACGCCGATCTGCGGCTTCGATTCGGTGACGTTTCGCCAAACTATCGGCTTCTGGATCATCCCACAGCTGTGAGGATTATCATTTCCTTGCGAAGAAGGAAGTCTTGTAATAATTAACATTAAAATTATTATTTGTTGTGTATAGTAATAGTACTGTAATATCATATTGTATATAGTACTGTTATCATTTATTGTATGTAAGTGAGAAAAGATATTACTTTCAGGTATCGCTAATTTTTCACTGGATCTTTAAAATTTATTTTCGCTGCAAAATATTTAGCAAATTGAACGTGACTAGGATCTTCGGAATACGAAAGAGTTAACCTACTATGACCTATGTTTAATATCGATTTCGAAGAAGTCTGACACGTTAAAAGATCAATTAAACCGACATTCATTTATTTTATCTGACAAGAGAACCTATGAAGACGAAGGTGATGACTGAACAATATAGTCGATGCGTGACACGTAAACCAAAATGCAAATTGAATTCAACGAAAAGTAGTTGAAACAGAGGAAAAATGTGCATCGAAATGGAAAGAATCGAGAACGAGAAAAGGAAAAGAGTTCCGCGTTGAAACGAGGAAAGGTGGCAAGGCGAGAGCAAAAAGCCAGGAGAGACCGCGGATCGCGAATATCGGAACGATGCCCCTCGATCCGCGCTAATTACCCTGTTTACGCGGTGCGTCAACGAGAGATCTCGATCTGGCGTGGCACATCGCGCAATTATGCAAATCCCGGCGCGCGCGCGCGCGCGCGCGAATCACGGTTGAAGAGTGAGCGATTTCAACGATTCGTTCGCCGGATCGACCAGGCGCGCAAAGAAACCGCGGGCCTCCGTTCAAAGTTCGGCCCCGTGTCGACGTGTGTTACTTTCTGTGCAGCTTGCACAACCAGCCTAGTAACATTCTGATACCGATAAATTGCAACGATGTTACGAGTTTCGGATTTATGTGGCGCAAGAACCGTACCTCGGCCGTAAGGATAAGCGGCGACGCGCGCGATTGTGACAGTGAGCCGCGCCGCTTTTGCGATCGCAGCCGATCGAGGCTGACACGACGATCTCGGTCAGTCGGTAGAACGCGACACGCTTTGCCTAATTCGACGTCGATTTCGCCGTCTGTTTGTCTCTGCGGAAAATTATGGCACTTCTTTGGAACGGCGTTCTCGTTGAACGCGCTCGGCCGATCAATTCACGATATGTACTTGATTTTAGTTAGACGCGCTCCATTGAGCGAGAGAACTCGATCTCTCGTCCGACGATCGACGAATCCTTGGCCGATCTTTTATTTCTCTTAAGTTAATTTTACTTATTTATACGTTATTTAACTTATTTACATTATTTAACTTACTTACATTATTTAGCTTACTTACTTTATTCAACTTATTTACTTTATTTAACTTATTTAACCATTTTTATATTAGGAAAAGAGTAAATTACGTAATCGAAACTATCGCATCATTAAAAAGACTTGTTTTAAATTTAGCAGGATTAGCCGAAAATATATGTCTATCTTATCGCTATCGCCGTCAACGAATTGAATTGTCTCCGTGCTAATTATTCGAGGCTTGATAGTGAAATCGGATGCATCGGTCCGAAAACTGTGACCAGATTAAATCGAGGAACAGTTGTTCCGTCGAATGCGTTGCAACTGCACCGCCTAAAATGAAGTCGGGTATTTACAACGGGAATAAATAGGACACGTAACCGGAGATACGATTCTGGTGGCTGTTACGCTTCGAAATAGCTCGTCACTTCCGATATAACCTTTTCATTACGGTCATTCTCTCTCTCTCTCTCTCTCTCTTTCTTTCTTTCTCTCCGTCGAGTACTTTGTTGCGTTTACCCGCGACGACCCGAGTCCACCGCACGCCGCGGAACCGGTTTAGATCGGAGATCACCGAGGAACGATCCCACGTCGACCGTTGCTTTTATTTACTCGAATTTCGGCGATCATCACCTGCGATCAGCCGTGATAGATATTACGGATCACTGATAGATTTGAAACGAGAGGAGGACGTGCTGAAAACTGTTATTAATATCGCGCCGCGCCGGCAAGATCGCAGGCGCGCGGAGGGCCTCGAGGATCGTGTGCGCACTTAACGTGTCACGTGAGCGGAGCCACCGCGAGTAATTGATACACCGGTATTTCAATTTCAATTTCGATTTTGACGAGACGGCCCGGTGCCTGTGCACCGCGGGAACGGTCGCAATTAAGATTAATTAACGAGGCCGCCCTGTCTCTCGTTGCCAGTCGGTCCGAATTTTCAACCGTCGCCGCCTGCGAACCGTCCCGATCCGGGTCACCTGTCCCACCTTCGATATTTATCCCGCGCGCGCGGATCCGGAAGCGGAGACCGCGTCCGCGCGATTCAGAGTTTAACCCCCTCGACGTACGATTCTCTTCGCATTTACTGCGATTAGGGATCTTTCGATTGGTATCATTTCTTAGAAGGGATAGAACATCAATGTTTATTCCGTGCCTGAATTTACTAGGATGCTTAAATATTAATAACAAGGGATCAGAATTTTATTCTAATTTTAAAGAAGAGAATAACATCTATTCTCCATAATTTCATTGCTGGTAATTTCCATCAAAATTTTCCGAATTCGAAAATCGCGAGATGGACTCGTCAAAGTACGCCAGGGGGTTAATCTAGTCTTGAAACGAGTTCCGCCGAAAGCTGCGATAGTTCGAGGGATCGATCGGAACCAGCGAGCCCGGACCGTCGGGGACAGGACGACTGGCGTGAGAGGGTTTTACGAACCGGCGGTTGTCAGGACCACGAGCCTCGAGTAGACGCGAATTATGGAAAAAGGAAAAACCGAACGTGTCTTTATCGATGATCCACCTCGCGGACGCGGGGCCCCATCGAGCGAGTCCGTTGAAAAGTGTCCGTCGGCTTCGGCAAAGAAGCTGTCCCGCTTGCCAATGACCATTAAAACGCGGCGTGACTTAACGATATATCGTCGATGCCACGTTCGAAAACATCAATGCTATTTCCACGTTGCTCTATCGTTCGCCGCGACATGATCGATATCTGCGCGGGTTTTCATTGGCCCCCGGTATTTCATCCTCCAGTTCACAGATTCTAATGGCGACTCGTGACGTCGTTCTTTTATTCATAGATTCTTATCAAATTCTTCGGGGTCCTGTCAAGGAACTCAACACCGACTTGTTCCAATTTTCTATTCCAGGATTATTGGAAATAGAAATTTGGAAATAGAAATTATTGGAAATAGAAAAAAAAAGCTTGATTAAATGCGATCTTACAGTTTTTGTAAGATTATTATATTATTATTGCTATTACTCTTATTATCATCAGTTATTATTTTCTTCTTTTTTCCTTTTATTGTTATTTAATTCGTATCCAGTATCATTATGATTTTCATTAGCATCACAATTTTTATTTTTCTATTTCTTTCATATTACATTTCTTCTTTTCCTTTCTTTTCAATGAAAAATAGAATAAATAAATATCGTACGCGATTTCTCAACAGTGGAGAAAATATTTCTCAATTTAGACACACGAAGAATCAGGTTCTATTCGCCATAGAACAAAGGACCGCGATCCGCGTTTAATAGATCGTGTCACGAAATTTCGCTGGCGAGTCTGTGCCGTTGTTATCGCGCGAGGGGGGTTAAACCGCTCCAAATGATCGGTCTTTTCGGAATGTTCCTATCGACGGGCAATGATGGCTAGCCAAGATCCGATGGAAGCCCCGTTGATGAAAATTCCCGCGGCGTCCGTTCGCGGATTTCAGTACGCGTTTCACGATCCGCTTTGCCCTCGAGTCGGTTCTGTGTGACGTCGTGTTCCCGGCTCCAAAAAAGCGCAAGTCGAGTCGAATCGAGGAAGCGGAGGGAGAGAGCGAAACGATCGAGCACCGGAGCGAGAGAGATCCTCGCCTTGCCCGGGGCACAAATCAAGGCCCTTCTTTGCTCTCGAAGGCCCCACATGACTCAACCTTATTATTATTGTTAGTTTTACACCGACACCGGAGCGCGCTCGCGCACACGTGTAGCGCTCGCGAGCGCTAGAGTTTCTCTCGCGCGACCTCTCCCTTTCTCGCTCTTTCTCTCTATCTATCTATCTCTATCTATCTATCTCTCCTACCAGCCAGCTCGTGGAAGCGTATCGCGCGGAGAATGCTCGCGAGAGAGGATTCCGGTGTGTTGGTGCCGCGAGATAGACTAGGAAGTGCAAATCACGCGCTAACACTGTATCCGCGGCGAACCGAACGTTCCCACCTCGTCAGGGACGTTTAAGATGTTATTTTCAACGCCTCGGCCCGCGGATCTCGCCAGCGAAGCGAGAGGGAGAGATAGATAGATAGAGAGAGAGAGAGAGAGAGAGAGAGAGAGGGAGAGAGACGCGGAGCCCACGCGTCGGCCACGATCAAAGCGCCGCGCCGCCGAATCTCCCGCGGTTGACATTGGCCCCGCGTCGATTTTCGCCACGAAGAGACCCGACGTCAGAGTTTCCCGACGTGCGTCACCGTGCGCCGGCCAGCACCCATGAATCGCTCGTTAAGAGCCGCCAGGATTTGTTTACTCTGCACCGAAACACCGGAGTTCCGCGATCCGATGTTTATCGATCGCGGAGGCCGAAGGGAAATTATTATTAGCGTCGATCGCCGCTGCGAAAAATCGTAACGCTTGTTCCGCTGCACCGCAGCGCTGATCCCGATCGAGGGAACGCGCGGATCGAAGATCGCCGCGACGATCGATCGCCAATGCGGAAATCGCGTTTCCTGGTCGACCTCTTGGAAGAAGGCGAACGAATCCAACGATGTTCGATTCTCACCGCGTTGTGAACGCCTCTGGCGGTCCACTGACAGGTTTGCCGATCGGCCGTACACGCGCGCATACGCATCCGACCTTTATCTTCCGTATCGTGGCCGCGCCATTGTTGATCCGCGCCGTGCTAGATAAAGATCGACGGTTCATTTGGAGGCGAGGTTTCGCGTTGGTTCATAGTGCGCGCTGCGCTCTTTCTCTCTCTCTCTCTCCCTCTCTCTCTCTCTCCCGCGATCTGCTCTCCGCAGCCTCTCTGTCTCTCTGATTATCGTTTAAATTCGAGGACGGTCGTGATCTGGAATTTTCCGCCGCGCGCGGTCTCTCCCCCTGTTTCGTTCGGTTCCCGCGGCGACCTTGGTTTGTTTATGGACTGCGAATCGTTTTGCAACGGCATTAAATTGCTCTCCGCAGCCGTTGTTTTTTCGGCAAATATTTTGGTAACGCCCCGGCTCGGTTGACAGCGCGATTGCGAAACCGTCGCCGACGAAACTCCCGCCCGATCGATCCGACGCGACGCGACGCGACGCGACGCCGACGACTCGCCGCCGTGTAGGGGAAAATCCGTCGTCGGTCCCGAAGCGGATCCGTACCGATAGAATCGCGCGGCGCCGGCAGGACCGGCCGCGGGGTCCTAATCGCGGCCCGCTCTCGCGGCTCTACGGCGGATTTATCTCGCGGATTGCCGTTATCGCGGCTCCGACCTCCGGCGATTCAAGATCGGAGCGAGGGCAGCGCCGTAAAACCCGATACCCGAGCGGCGATCGCGATATCGATGTCTCCGCGTCTTTTCTTCGAGTTTTCTGTCGCGTTCCCCGCGCATTCATAAAACTCCCGGCCCGCCGCGTGGACCGGCCTCGAGAGTTTCTACGATCGTCATTACGCCTCCAAGGCGCTCGCTCGTCGGCCCTGGACCGACGTCGCCGTCTACCTCTGTAGCGCTTCGTCCTCTATAGTTTATACTCTATTCTATAGTCTGTGCTATCGTCTAACGCGAACGAGCGAGACCGATCCGACGCTGGACAGAGACGGGAGCCTATTCTCGTCCACCGAGTCGCTCTCTCTCTCGCTTTTTCTCCGCGTCTCGTTATCGCGGTCGATCTCCCTCGCGCGTACAAACGCTCGAATCTCTAGCCAAGTACGTCCAATTATCGCTGCGAGACAACGAGAACCAAGGTTTCGCGTCCACGAATCTCGATGACCGAGACAGTTTTCGGATCGTGTCGAAATCACAAGGAAATCCACGCTGATCCGTCGCACGTGGCGCGATCGGGGCTGCTCGCTGGCGAAAATGTTTCTCAAGTTGTTCCATTGTCTATTGCGGGAAATGGATACAAACGAGCCGACGTGTCTCGAATGTCTCGCGAATTATCCTAGGAACGTATGTCGTTCGATGTAGTGTGAAATATCGTTTAAGGTTTCGGTTTGAGGAAAATGACTGACCTGTGTTTCAACATAACCACGTTGTTCTTATTGCCTGACGATTACGAAGGACATTGCGTTAGACAGATTACTGTGCAAATTGTTAATTAAATTAATGAATGTTTTGGGGAACATTTCTTTGCGAAGGGAGCATTAAGGTATTTTTAACATTATCTGATCAATTTAAAATGAAGAACTAACGAAATAATTTATTGTTTGATGTTATCTCAAATGCGTCGATATTATTTATATTTTTAAATAACGCTACTGAAAGTATCAATACAAGATAAATGATCTCGAATAGTTATTTTTTTTATCTTCATTGCGAATTAAATGCACCAAGATCTCAGACCACTAATAACGCGAGCTGTAATGTTATTCTGTATAGAAATTAAAATAAAAAATGTATGTATTACCGGCAAATATTAAGTTAATATAAAATATAAAGTTAATATTTGCCGGTTGCAGTTGCATTCGCGTTCGGATACCGTATATCGTTTTATGGAGTCCCATTCTACGGAATCGTCGCGAGAGTCGTACAGGGGACCCAGTGTCACAGTCCCCACGGTGGAACCCATAGCCAAGCTAGATTCCTAAGGGACGCGGCGAGCTCTCCCGGTAGCATAAAACGTGGTCGTATCATTGGTCGACTTAATTATCGATCACAGGCGATTCCATAAACACAGCCGGGAGAGTGCAGCGTGCTGCGCTCGCCTCGCTCGGCGACGAGCCGAGCCGAGATTCCCGCGCTTCTCCGGGGCCCCGACTAAGGTTATGGCTTGCTCTAGGAGTGCATTAACCCCCGTCAGCTCGAGAGCACACCGTAGAAGAAGTGCACAAGTGGCGGGAGGAGGGGAGGCCCGGAGAGAAGAACGAACTTCTCTCTGTTGCTCCCGCAGCTCTCTCCTCGTTCCTGCTCTCTCTCTCGCTCGCTCTCTCTCTCTCTCTCTCTCTCTCTCTCTGTGTCTACCTCTCTCTTACTCTCTCTCTCTCTCTCTCTCTCTCTCTCTGTTACTCTCTTTCTATCTCACTCTTACTCTCTCTTTCTCTCTGTCGTGCTCACAGCAGCGAAGCTAGGAGTCGTGCTCGCCTTGGCGAGTGCAATGTAAGCGCTTTTGCGAAGTCAGGGGCGGCCTAGGAACGAGCCGTAGCGGGGCTTCGGGGGCGAGGGGGGCCGGCCAACAGGAGGGTTAGCCAGCTAGAAGGTGGTTAGGCTGTTGTCGGGGACAACGTTCACAGCGTTCCAACGTTCGGCGAGCAGGCGGCAACGACGGCCAGACTTTCTCCGGAGAGCGAAAGTGAGAGGCCCTCTCCCCCCCGCGGCCCTCTGCACGTCGAGGGGACACGAGGGGGGCCAGGGTTCTTGCTTTCACCGTGGGGCCCCCGCTACGTCGATGCACTTTTCCGCGACGCAGAAACGATGCATCGCCGCTGTCGACGGTCTCTCTCGTGGCCTGTTCCGGCGAGAAGAAAAACGACGGCGAGGAGAACCGTGATGCGGGCCCCGGCGAATTTAGAAAATTACCTCCGGGTCTTACGGACCCCTAATTCGCTGGACTACGTACTTTTTCTTCCGACCAGAGTTTGAACAAATTTATTCGAGTAACGAATAACAGAGAGTAATTTTTATTCGAACGAGGATTATGTTTTGATTTGTTATAAGCGTATGACGGATGGCTATGTACGCACCTGAGGAAATTACTAATAGAACGGAAGAGCTTTCATTCTTTGATACTCGTATTTGTTTTAATAAAATTAGTCTTGTCGAAAGAAAAAATTCAGGAGATCTGGGAACTAAGAATTTCTGAAAATATTCAGAACGACGATATTTTTACGCATCGAATTATTCGGATCAGGAATTCATACTTAAATTAACATTATATCGAACTATTTTTATACACGGCTCAGTCCTTAAAAATCTCATTAATAGGTTTTAAGCCTTTACAATATTAAAAACAATATTATTGCAGCGTTAAATCGTACGAACATACGAAAAGAAGAAGAAATAAATATCGAGTACAAAACAATATCTTCAAAAACACGAGTAAAATAATTATAGGAAAAGCGTGTGTAATTAGTAGAAGTGCAACGATCTGCGCACCATAGTCTTGCTGCAGTTCTTTTCAACGAGTTCTGCCGTTTCATAGAGTACATTGAACCGGATAACGATCGACCAACCGGCGAAGTCGCCGGTGACAAAGAGAAACTTCCGGCTAGCGGACAGCGGCAAAACGTTTTCGGTGAATTTCGCGCGAGCGCGGCGGGGTGTCGTTCGCCGAAATTTTTAATTAAAATCTCGGGTTCGCAATCGACCGGAAAACTAGAACGCGGCTCACGGTGTACGGCTGTGATGCCGACGCACGACACGCAACGGTATCGGTCATCCGATCCCCGTGCGTCGAACGCGAAAGCTCGCGCACGCTAATCATTTTCCCCTTTGATCGCGTACGTCGCGCGGGGCGCATCGAATGCAGCCTCTGGTTTCCGCGTTTTCGCGTCGGACGCGCCGCTGTCGGCTGTGAAAACGAACCGGGCCGGGTTCATCGCGAGTGTAATGACTCGCCGTCGAGTTCGGGATCGAAGTCAGTGTCCCCGGAACTGTCGTTACATCGCCTACCGGTCCGTCTAATCCCCCGAAACTTTCTTATTTCCCAAGATGCGCGTTCCGGGTGCACTACGCTGAAGAGCCGGCGAGAAAGAGAGAGAAGCCAATAGCGAGAAAGAGAGAGAGAGAGAGTTAGAAGAGGGAGAGAGTTAGAAGAGGGAGAGAGGGAGAAAGGGAAATTGTTCGCGTGCAACGAGCACCGTCGCAAGAAAAGGCACAGCCATTCGTGGCAGCGACGAGTTAGTCGCAACAGCGACACCGAACAATTACGAATTTACTTTCTTCTGCTGACTTCCTCGTCGATGGTCACGCCGCGGATTAGACCGAGACCTATCCAGCATCGACCTTTCTCTCTCTCTCTCTCCCACCCTTTTTCTCGATAAATCCCAGCTACGTTGCCCTCGCTCTCTTCGACTAGACACCGCGACGAAGGCCGAACGGAGATGTAGATTAACTTCTTTTTTCGCGGCAGTCCTTGCGTCCGCGAGAAAGTCGCGGCTCCACTTCGCCGGGCGTTAAACGGGTTCGTTATTTCTTCGCGCGCCGAAGGATTTTCCTTTTCCGTAAGCAGAAAATCCGGCGTATGCGACCGAGACGCGTCAACCGCCGCCGCGGCATGCGTCGATTAAGAATCCATAACGAAGTGAAACGCGACGCGACGCGACTCTAAACTAGCTATTTTTAGCGCAGTATAGTGTTACAAATTATTGAAAAAAATTTAATACTATGATATAAGTTATCTCCTTCTTTCTTTTTATTGTTTCCATATTTCTTCGTTCTTTATGTAGTTTTTCACGTATTATTTTTTACCGTACACTATGTAACAGAGGTTCTTTCCTGTCATTTTTATTAACCCTTTGCACTCGAATCCATTCTAACTGTAATTCTAAAATAACTTTTCTAACGCACGGTATTTCTATTTTACACGATAAAATGTATTTTATGTACGTGAAATTGAATCTTGTAACTCATGCGCCACCAGTTATACTTTTAACAATTTTTCTTTTCATTTTTTCAATTTCAATTTTCTTTTTTCATAACATAAAAATGATTTTCGAACGTGTCGTAACAATTGTAGCGTTGCCTCGGAGTCGCCACTCGAGTGCAAAGGATTAAATTGTTATTATCATTTGTTTGTTGAAAAAAAATGAAAATTACGGAAAATGTGTACGAGTAAAATCGTGGATGGATTTCGCGGGATTCGATGTGAAATGTATCGGAGGTATTCGGTTCGATTGATGTAAAAATAGCGGAGGATGTCTCCGCGAACGTCGGATGTGTTTGATCGGCTCACTGCAGGCTTGCAGTTCGTTGGAGACGTCGCAGCCATCCGTTCCCGTCCGCGGCTAGGCCGTATTCACCGGCTCAATTGGTTTTGACGATTATAGCGACATGCTCTCCCCTCAGCAGCAGTTGCGGCACGTGTCTCTCCAAGGTCTCCATCTTTCCCTCGATCTTCGTCACGACCACTTTGGGCGCGGATTCATCGGCCGCTGTCGCCGCTCTCGGTCCACCTAATGGATTAGAAGCCGTTTAAAAAGTGTTTCGGGATTTTCATCGCGACAACCCTCCTCGCTCCTATCTCATCGACAGAGGCTCTTTTACTCGCGCTAGCTTATTGTTGGATCTACCTGTCGGAGAAACGCTCCCATTAATTTTGCATCAACTTAACCCCCGTGAAATCTCGTTCGAAAGATTCTAGCGTAATATCTCGCGAAGAAATGAGCCTTGCAATAGAACGGGGGACAGGTTAAAATGTTTCACAATATATAGTAGTCTCTTTTGATAGATTTTTTAAATAATTTTTTTTTATGAAGCAACCTTTCGAATTTATATTATATTTGAGGTTCTATGGAGTCGTGGGATTTTCTTGTAATAAATATCTCAGCATTATGTCTCTATACTGTCTTATATAATATTATGTCAATACTATATCAATATTCTGTCTTATATAATATTATGCCAATACTGTGTCAACATTCTGTCTTATATAATTCCGAAAGGGAGAAAAAGGGCTTCAGTGAAAGCAGAGAGTACAATGAAAATAAAATGAATAGCAAAGATGATAAAACATAAGAGAACGGAAGAGATGAAAAATAAATTAGAAGACAAAAGAAGAAAATTGAGAGAAGGAAAATGCAAGGAACGAAAGAAACAAGGAAAACATAAAAGAAGAACGCGAGAAAAATAAAAATAAATTAAGTGAAATAAAATTACTTTTACCTTGTGCCACAAAGTAAAATATGCACACGTAGAGAAGCGAAATTTTCGAAAAGAATATGCTGTATATTAATCATTCATATACTACTTTATTATAAATTTATGATACGTGTAAATTAAATATTTGGAGTGGCAAGGAATAGTGTACAACTGACAACAAACGACAAAGAATGCGTATTTTAGAATTTTTCCATTGTAATAATTCTTTAACTATTTTTTTTTTACCCCATTGCAAGTTAGATATGAAAACTGGAGACATTAAATAATCTATTAAAACTTGCTGTTTCTCATGTGTTACAAAACTTTGGCAACATTTTCGTTGAAATTCGTATAAATCCTTAATGTGGCCGCAACTGGTACCATCCACCCTAATAGGGGAAATGTTTTATGGGGAAGAAGAAAATGCGGACTATATCGAAACCTCGTTTACTTTGTCAGAACGGAACTTCCCATAACAGATGTTTTCGTGGTCTAAATACGTTTCCCTTGTAATTAATCCAATCTAACTGATTCCATTTGGAAAACATTCTTCTTGATTACAATATTAATTTCAATTTCTCGATTAAACATGTATTGCGTAAAAGCTTTCTAAATTGTTAGAATTACTGGAAATAATTCACCTTAAAATTAAAATCAAATAAAAATTCCAACCATGCGAAATCGAGTAAAATCGTACAAAAAAGAAAATTCAATTTATTTTTCTCGAATATACTAAATCGAAACCGTGCGAAAGGATACGCGTAGAATAGAATTGGCTATATTGTACAAATTAATAAAGTAGAAACGTGGCGATGTAGCCAAGAAGTCCTATTATCCGAACGCTCGTGTCACTCTATTGTATCGAGTTCGATTAACCATTGAAACCGAGTGCCGCGCGTGGGAGTCGAAAACAAACGAGGAACGGTGGAAGTTGGCATTTCCTATAAAAATTACGCGACGTACCCCATATCCAGGATCACCGTGAAAGTCGTCGAAGGGAACGCGGGATCGGTACTTGTTCGGTAATCGAAGTTGTATCGGAGCGGAGCGCAAAAAGCTCGAGCTTGACGTCACGGAAAGAGAAAGAGAAAGAGAAAGAAAGGAAGACGAAGCGGGGGACGGAGGGAAAAAAAAATAGAGAATGTCGACGGGTCACGAGGTAAGTCTCGAAAGGTTGTTTATGTGTCGGCACGTGTCCGGCGAGTTCTTTCGAGGGGAAGCAGAAGGGCGTAGGGCTTGAATACGGCCGGCGGGGAAGGGGCGGGCGGGCGGACCACGAGGAAGTCCCTGGGACACGTGTACACCGCAGACATCGATCCTGGAAGTTGCTGTTCAAGGTCGCGCGAGCGCGCGGCCCTCTCCACCCTCGCCGCCCCCGTATCAACGACCTCTCGACCCCTCAGGATATCCTAAAGTACGTCAGTAGGCCAACTAACCCTGAACTCGTACCGTGTCCCGCGATTACCGTTTCTCGGATAGGGAGAGGAGGGACGCCCTTTTTTCGCAACTCGTACGCAGCCCAGACCCGCTACGATTCTCTCTCTCTCCTTTGTCCCACCCGCGCGCGGCTTTCTTTCTTTCGTTCGTCTCGCCGACGCGCTCGCCGACGCGCTCGCCTCCCCACCGCGGAATTAATTAATCCTCCCGGCGATGTAAAAAACTGTTGAATCACTCGGCTGATTTACGAGCCGGTCTCCCCGCGACCGGCGTGATCCTTATCGCGGGCCCGATATAGATCCGCCTCGCGATCCTTGGACGACGATAACGCCGCGCGGGAAAATCGTTCGCCGCCGCGGTGAACTCGAAGCGGAATCGAGAACCGATATATATATACGTATATATTGTTGTTGCCTCGTCCGTTATCGGGTTGCCTTCGTTACGCGATAATTGCGCGTAAATATTGAAGGGAAACCGCGTGCGTGCGTTGTCGCGAGACTGTAACCCCGGCTCGGAACGAGCGGCGCGGAGTATGTATACGCTCGTCGTTCCCGGAGGAGACCGAGCACTGTGAAACGGATTCGATTCTACGATCGGTCGACTCCAAGGCTGCTTCGATACGGATTCGAGGCGGAGATTACGAAGCCCGTAAGAACGTGATCGGAACTGTCTCGATTCTTGAACGTCGGATCGCGCGCGTCGAAGGTAGCTTCCGTTTCCGGCGCGATCCACGATCCGACAACGATCATCTAGCGTCGCGTCCGGCGTCGATACACGCGCATCGATCACGCCCGATCCGGCGTTTCGTAATCATCCGGCAAAAAGCCGCGGGACCGGGATGAAGTCGAACGCGCGGGGCTGTCGCGTCGGGACGAATGCGTTCGACCAAAGATGCGATTGCGGTCGCACGTGCGGACCTAGCGTACCACGTGAATGAATGGGAACGTGTGCCAGCGGTTGTGCCAGCGGTTGCGCGGGTTTCTCTGCCTCTCTGTGTGTACGCGTGTGTGCGTGTGTGTGTGTGTGTGTGTTTGCCGCGCGGTCGTGTGCAGCGGTACGAGGAAAGAAGAAAGAAGAAGGAAGAACGGAAGGAAGAGACGCCGAGCACCAGGAAAACGGGAGTAGTGGGAAGGGGAGCAGCTGGAGCGGGAGCGAGAGGGAAACAGGCGGAAGGAGAGAGAGAGAGAAAGAAAGACGTGTTCGGCGCTCGAGGGAACGAGAGACAGAAAGAGAGAGAGAGGGGGGGGGGGAAGGGAGGAAAAAAGGGAAACGAACGACGCGAGGCACATGGGTCTTGTATCGAACGTAGCAACCACTACGTAGTCAAGGTCGGTCTTTGCCCCTAGCGTAAAGGGGCGTCCTCAGGATCTCACTCCCTCTCTCTTCCCCTCTCTCTTTCTCTCTCTCTCTCTCTTTCCTGGCTTCCGTAACTTCCTCCTTTCCGTGTAAATAAACGCGCGGCGAGTGGCACGCGCGCGCGGCTTCTCGCGTTTTTAGCAACGATCTTCGACACTCTCCGCGTTCCGCGATCCAGAATCTTCATCTCGATCTCCGACGAGAACGAGACCGGGGTAGCGGTTTCTATGGGGTGACCAATTGCGACGTCTTCGATTTATTTTCTGGCATAGTTCATTCATCGGACGAAATTTTTTTTTTTTTATTAGAAAATAGAGCAAATTAGAGGGTAGCAAAATTGTATACGTCTCACCTCGACGAATGTGAAATCAATTAACCAGAGGCACGGTGATAAATTTTGTCTTTTGTCCGATTTCGCGAAGCGTTACTTAACCGCGCGCTTCCCGATCGCCCGAAAGAGTCGATCACGTGTGTAGAAGCGCACGTGATCGACCACAAGGAGAATGGAGATCCGCACGTGTACAAATCCGAGATCGTTAGACCGTAGATCAGGTACGAAAATAGACGAATTAGAAGAGGGAAAAACACAAGCGGACACGAGATCTCCAGAAATAGGTATCGATCGAGTTCCCAGGTGAGACGGAACGCGATCGAGGGACCCGATATACGCGGCGATCGGGAGAGGAACAATGGTCCGCGACCGGTCCGTCCAAGAATTACGAAGAGTTTATTTTTAGACGTTTGTCCCGCGCTGCCGGGATATAGCGTTTTATTCAGCCGTTGTTGCAAATATTCCTCCGGACGGCGGAGTTTGTTTGGAGCGGTGCGCGCGCGCGATCGATCGGCTCTCGTAAATAGGGGGACGACGCGCGAACGTGTTCCATTGACACACGGCCAGTAGTAGGAGTCATTCATGGTCAGACGAGCGTAGGAAGGACTAAATTGGATTCGCATTGGCTCTCGGGTAGAGTACGCCGAGAGCGTCGGTACGGAGCCCCGCGTTGTATTGAAATTCTGGTGGCGCGCGCGGGTTCTCGCGCACACCCGGCCGTCGTCTCCATTATGTATAATTTGAAAATTTCCACGGCGATCTATAGACCGAGTCGCGCGCTCCGTAGCAGCCGGTAGATGGGAAGGTGGTCCGCCGAGGCCGATAAATGGCCGCCGAACAACGGTCCCGCGAAACGCCGCGCCGCTGAATCGCCCAAGGTAATTAACCCTGAGACGGATGACTGATTGCCCCTCCGGCCGTGCCGTGAGTCAGGGGAAACACGTTCGTTAGCTCCGATTCACGTTCCAAGATATTACCATAACTAACGGAAAAGCTGTTTCCCAACGGAATATGTCGGATTCTTTGCCAAATTCCGTGCTACCTTGTTTTCTTCCGTCCAGGGCTTCCTCTGCTCCATTTTCTAAGGGTATCGCCGTTGCGTCAATTCGACACCAAGACCCAATTAATCGAGATATTTATTTCAAGAAATATCCTTCGTTTTTTTTTTATCGATAGCGTAGAATCTGCATCGACTGTGGCAAATCTTTCACTCGGAGAAAGGTTGTATACTTAAAACCACTGGGAAAGCGGCAGAACTTTTTCGAAACTGGACTAAGTGTGACTTGAATTTTGTCTAGTCTACTAGACGATGATAAAAATTCTATTTCTAATCTGTTATTTCTTGGAATGGCCAGATATCTAAAAAGCTCATGTTTTGTCTAATATGTCCCGTTTTAAAAAGGTTATATAGCCACTACTGTATGCCATGAACGATGTACATGAACTGTTAAATAACTGAATACCACCGCAATCCAGTTGAGAGTTAACGATAATAATTTCTCACACAATTTGCCAGTATGAAACAGTCGCTAAAAAATAGCTTAATTTATGTAGTCGATTGAAAAGGCAGAAGGATGAAAGTTAATGGAAAGGATACGGAGAGAAAAGGCGTAGTAGAGGCGCGGGAATTGTCCGAGACGGCCGGTCGAATCCGCATTGATATTCTCGAAGCCGGTCGATTAGCATTGGATCTATGGGCACCGAGAATAGAAGCGGAATAGTATAGAATACTACCGAGGGCAGGCGCTTTCCTCTTGACTTTGCGGGTCCAAACCTCGAAGCAGTCCTCGAGCGCGAGGTTCCAGTGCTTGTCGAAGGCAGCCACGTATGCCTCCACGTGTCCCCTTATGCCGCTCGCGTTCCTGGTGTAGACCTTCGGCACAAAGGACGAGCGATTATTCCTTTTAAATCGTGGCGAGTCTTGTGTCGGACACCAACAGCATCGCCATCGGTAGCAACAGCAGCGGCAGCAGGGAATAGGGAGAGACGGTGTCTCGCGAGCGTTCCAGGTAAAGCGTCCTGCGCGCGAGAACGAGAGACGAGACACTGGCGGCGTTCTCTCCTCCTCCTTCTCCCCCCCTTAGCGTCCCGGCCTCTCGAAAATAAGCACGCAGGTAGCACGCATCCCCTCGATCCTTCTATTCCAGATCGTACGTGTTCGTACTCGCGATGCGCCGCGCCAGCGAGCGCGCCGAGCGCACCGAGTGCACCGAGTGCAGCGTCCGCGTACTGGTGTTCCTCTGGCTGTGTCGTTGATCGATGACTCTGGGAAGAGCTGGGGGCAGGCGGGGCGGCGAGGGGCAGCGGGCAATTTTTTGCACGCACCCCGCCAGCGACACATGCATAATTTGTAAGGGCTAATTGTACGGTTTTTGCGGCGCGGCCGGAGGAACGGGAGAAAAGGAGAAGAGATGCCATTAGCGCCCCGCAATCGCGACAAATTGCTGGCGCGTCCCTCCGTGTCCCATACGAGTCTTCCCCCCCCTCGGTTCCCGTCGATGCTCGATTTTGGCGCGTTCCCGAGATCGACGTGGATCCTCTTTTTCCCTTTTGTCGAGGTTCATAATGCCGCCTGGACTCGCAATTCCGGCGACTCTTTCTTCCCGATGACGCGCGCACGGCTTCCCTGTTTTCGATTAAAAAGCGCGAGAAGAAGAGGCCCCCCCCCCCTTCTTTTTTTTCTTCGGCCGAAGAAAGCGACTGTGGCCGCAGACTCACGCGATACACCGTCCATTTTCCGCACGACAGTCGCGTTAATGACAGTACGCGCGGCGGCCGTGTCTACGAGAAAACGAGCGCGGCGCGAGCCCGTTGTTTGTCGCGCAGATACCACGCGAGACAAGATAGCCGGCTGATACGCGGAAGTGCAGGCCGTGGCAAGGCCCCCTTCAATGCCTTTCGCACTGATATATACCCGGCTTTGTCGCAATGAAAACTAATTGCGTGACTCCGACTCTGTGACTGGAGCTCTCGGGTCCCTCTCCGTTCCTCTCCGGCCTTCTCCGCGAGCTTCTCTCTCTCTCTCTCTCTCTCGGTCTCTCTATCTCTCTGTTCCTCTATAACGACTCTCCTTCCTCCTCCGCCGCGGATCCCCGAGCCAATCGATTTCGAGAGAATTAGGCTTTTTTTCCTTATCGTTCCTGGCGCGATCACGGCCGTTCGCTATACTCTATGCACACCTGTCGGCGTTTCGATTGCACGAAAGTAGAGCTAGTGTACAGACTGTGGATATCTATGCGAAATAAAAATCCTGCGCGTCTGTTGCAAGAAATAGAAACCAAGCGGCAGCCACATCCTTCTGTTGATTATCTTGAAAATAATACAAAAATAGTACATTGACGTTTGAAACTGCTATCGATTTTTATACCATTTAAATTTCGATGAATTGCTATTTTTAATTCGCCACGATAAGAAAATCTGCAGTCCACATATGGCGTATTTGCTTACCGTAATTCAAGAATTAGATCAAATTGCAAATAAAAAGAATTTAATCTACCAACGAGATACGTCTCTTGCCAAGGTTATTTATTAATCATAAATTATTGTATCTCCTTCTATAGAAATATTTCGAGTTTCGTATTCTATACAGACGTACGTAATGGATCGGCGTGCTCGACGGGGCTCGAAGTATTTTGATTATAAATAATAGACTCGAATAATTAGTCTTAAAATAATGATAGCCGTTTCAGCCAGTCCTAAGAGCTTCTTTACGAGACACTCGGCCAGTCGGTTGTCACATGAGGTACTCGGGTACTTCGTACACCTTAACGACGATACTACTTTTGCGGAAAAGCACGGGCGATTTCACGGACGTGTTTGCTCCGCATCGCGCGTTTGGAATGAATTCCCACGGAAATGTTTGTCCAATAAAATACACTCCCCGTATTTTTCCGTCGACCGTGTTCACCCGTGTTCGAGAATTATCGAAACGAAAGGACGATTTCGCGGCGGCGCGAAAGCGTCCATCAAGGTTTCGAAACGCTTTTCCGAGCCTTGTACGATCGTCATTGGGTATCACGGCGCGCGTGTGTCATAGCGATCGCGCGGAGGGACGCCCGCGGGGAGCCTAGAGTCGATTCTAGGAGTCCTCAAGATTCCACGGAGAGGAATATCCTTGCCTGGTCCGGCAGGATCCGACGATTAACCGCGAAGGACGACCGCGCGCGCTGGTGCGGCGTTCCGAGATTCGCTGGATCGCGCGCCGTGGCCCCAAGGATCCTGCCCCGCGATCGCCGTCGCCACGAAAACCGTCACGATCCAACTGCAAATAGGATCTCGAGATCGCGACAACACTAATTTCCTTATTCAAGGTTCCCCGCTCTCGAGCACGCCTTGGGCATTAACATTTTTGCCTCGTCTCTTAATTCGCTTGTCCGCGGTAATTGCTTCTCAAGTTTCTCGACCGTCTCCGACGCGGAGAGCTCCTTTTTTTCCCATCGATTCCACGGCGACCACCGTTAATTATTCATCGAATTCCGAGCGACGGACCACCAATCAGAGCATAGAAATCGACTCTCGCTTTTTTACCGATCCGCCGCACTACAAACAGACCGGAAAACTCGACGCCCGGAAAACCGAGCTGATCCGTTCAATATATGCATACACATATATATATAAAATATACGTAAATATATAAAATATACGTATATATATAAAATATACGTATATATAAGATATACGTAAATATATAAAATATTCGTAAATATATAAAATATACGTAAATATATAAAATATACGTAAATATATAAAATATACGTAAATATAAAAGCGACGTGCCAATATTCTTTTACGGGATCGATTGCTCGGATTCCAATCGTTTCGAGGAGATCCTCTCAGCGGCAGATGAGATTACGAGGCTCGGACTCCGCGGAAATCATAATAATAACGCAAACAATCCATAACGAGCGTCGACGAGCAATAAACACAAGCTCCCGGACAACGGGAATAGGAGAGACGGGTAATGACGATCGTCGATTCCCATCAGGCGCATCCCATCTGTCGATCCTTCTCCTTTTTTTTTTCTCGCGTTCTACCGTTACGTAACCGTTCATTATCCGCGTCGCGTTACGCCGGAACGCGTCGAAATCAACGCGGCGGACGGGCCTCGAGCTGGTAACCGATTGAGAGAAGACAAGCCTCGCTTTCTTCGCCGATTCAACGAACGCGATCGAAGGACGACGCGCGATCGATGGTACGCGGCCGGCGGTAAAATCATTTTTCCGGATGCGCGTCGCCGAAGGTCGCGGATTAGGATCTGCTTGCGAAGGACGAGGCGAGCGAGAAGAGGAGCCGAGCCGTCCGGTCTGATCGCGATCTCGCGCGACGGCCGCGTCGACGCGGATGAAAGTCAATGAAAGTAATTAGCCGAGCGAAAGGAGTTTAATTAAGGAACTGGATCCCGCCTCGTTGAGAACGTCGAACCGCGGCGGGCCGGCTTCCGCAGGAAGATCAATTGTATCAATTTAACGATTAGCTTTTTCTTTCGCGGGCCGACGAGTTCCACAGCGAGCTCGGATAAGCCTTGTCGCAGGCCGCCGATACGCAGACAATCGAGTTAAGAGCGACGAGAGAAAGATCGAGCCCCGGCTTCCTGATCGACTACACAACTACACGCCGGGAAGCCGACGATATTGTCTCCCCTTTTTAGGACACCTGCACGCCTCGGCGACGACTCGCGAACGACGCCCCGGCACTTCTCGCTTCGCGGAGAATCGCGACTTCCTGCTTCCGATCCGCGCGTTATCTCGTTCCCGCGATCCGCGAGAAGACAGATCGCTAATTATGGAAGAAGGAAGTCGGAAGGCTTTTGTAAACGGGGACAGGAAGCCGGTATTTTTCCTGCGTTCGAGCCACACACACACGAGATTCGTCGGGACGGGCCCGCCCGCCCGCCCGCCCGATTTCTCCTCGTTCCGCGCGCGCGCGCGCGCGACGGAGAGGAAAGCGACAGCGAAACACGCGAAGACCTTGCCCGTTGATTTATTTTCCGACCGCGAGAAAAACGTGCGAGCCGCCGCCGCCGCGCGCCGATCTTTGCCTGCCGACCGATACGATCCAGAAACGTCTTCGCGTGATTTCATCGGATCGCCCGGATGACTCACACGCGATATTCCGTTTCCTAGTCGACGAGCGGAGAGAATGCAGCGACGGATTCGCCGTGCTGCTTTTGCGGACGCGTCCTCCGGAGAGCTTTCTCGTTATGCAATCGGTCGCTCGATTGCACCGGTCCGTCTATATACCGTGTGCGCGCGCCCACCCTTGATCCTCCGAGCCGACTGCTTAAACGTGCTTCGAGAGGAACCCGTTTTCGGCGAGCATTAATTGGACAATTATGTTTATTGATTTCGATCTCGCCGATAAGAAATTTGCTAACAATATCACGAATCTCGCGATTGATGGTTTGATTCGTTAAATCGTACCTTAATCGGCGTGACGTGTACAACAAATTTTTATTTTATGCCTGCTACTGAGCCATTCGTTTATTCTAATGATAACTCTGAATTCGGAAGGCATTTACCAGTGGTGATCAGATAAAACTTCTCTGCTAATGCATTTGCTTTCTATCTCGAATGTTATATAGTAGCAGATAAAAGACTGAGACGAAAAGAAAGTGGGAAAGAAAGAAATTGATGTCTCGCGAATTTCAGCCCGTCGGAGGAAATACGATAGGAATTCGATTCGTTAATTAAATGATAGACTTATTAACGTTGGTTGAATTCACTTTTAATTGATTTCGGCTATAATATTAGTTATAGTCTGTCACTTTCTAGTCGATAATAAGAACTCGTCTTTAAGAATTTCTATTACCCTTATTTGAAAGTTATTTCTGATCTGTTAACAATAGCAGAGAAAATGTTGAAAAAATGTCTCGTGATCTTATTATTTATTCTATTTCGTTAAGTAATAAATTTCGAGATCTACCACTACACTTTTATCCTACGTGAATAAACTAAACACTCGTCGCACTATCGCAGGTTAATTGATCAATTTGATCATTCTTATTCCACCATTACAGAAACGGCGAAGCTACTTTCACCGGAAGCCATTAAATAAATTCCTCGGTTCGGACACACGGTACTATAAAAATTGCAAGAGGTTTCAGTAAATCCGATCTTGTGACCTTTATAAGGTAACACGTACGAGGCGGTCTTTTTTACGCACGATACGGTCACAGTGTTAACAATAGATTTACGGAGCACTAAAACCAGCTGTTTCGTATTAGTTCGTAAAGGTAACAATAAGTCGTTTATTCCGATTTTTTAACGAGTGTTATTGTAATGCGCGCAACGGGTAACACGCGTACCGAATAAATAATTCATAAATGTATCTGCGCGATCTGAGGAATCGTAAATTAAAAAATTAGTAGCTCATCGTTCTACCGGCTTCCGTTCGTAGAACTCGGTAGAACATAAAAACAACGAACGTAAAGAAAACAACCGAGTCTTGATGAAATTTCGCAACCATTCGTTGCGAGTACACTACGAATTTCATGCATTTATGGACGGAAATTGGCAAGCGAATTACACAGCAGTGAAGACATTAGAAGAATTTTAAAAACGCTAAGTCATCCTCAATTTATTGAAATCATTTTTATAATCGAAGAATAACTTTTTTATTTTGCATGAAGATCCACAGTCTTGGTACGAGATTGAGAGAATCATCTAAGTTGTCTAAAGAGTAAAAATAATAAAAATAGTAAAAATAGTAAAAATGATAAAAATGATAAAAATAACAAGTAGATTAAACTAAAAAATACCAAGTAAATAAATAAATTAGTATGAACAGATTCATCTGAATTCCAATTTGTATAACGCGCTCGTTATAGGCTCGTATTCTAAAACCCCCGCAACCTCGAGAAAGCACCCTCCTTCCAGGGTTAAGTATGACAGCGAGAGCGCACCCCTAAGCGACGGTAGCCTTCAGGAGGCATCGATTCGCCTAGCCAAAACATTTTCCACGCTGCAGGGAACCCGTCACCCTCCGGTCGAAATAAGCGTTTGCACTACTAGCCGAATTTCGAGGGATGCGATCGCATCGGCCGAAACTCCTCCCTATATTTCTCTCGAGGCGAATAGAAAGAGAGAGAGAGAGAGAGGCAGACGGAGAGGAGAAGCAGGAGAAGGAAGGGGATGGCGGGGGTGGAAGAAAGCGACGTTTCCCGGCGAGTGGCCCTTTCCGAAATGGGCTTTTCAAAGGCGCACGAGGAGAGCTCGCCTTTTTTCGGAGCGGCTCGAACCCTTCGAGACGGTGAAAGGGGGCGATCAGGGGCGTATCAAGGGCGAGAAGGGCCTCGGCTGTCTCCATGGAGACGAGTGTGTTGACCCGAACAGTTAGCCGCCTCTTTTACTCCCTCTGTGATCTACAGGGTGATCCACGGATAAATGTCTTGGAAAGGATCGGCTTAACCCCTTGCCGGACTTTGACTCGCGAAAGGCTGACAACTGTGAATGTCGCGCCGATTTTTTAAGTGGAAAATTCTGTGCTTTCGTCGACGATATTTGAACACTCGAGTAAATTTGGGCACGCGGTAAATGTTCTTTTTTACTGCGGATGAAATTATTGAAAATTGACGAAGTGACGACTTCGAAACAACCCTGTGTTACAGTAGACAGTTCGAAAATTTGATTGGCTATTGAAAGCATAACTTTTGTCATCAATTCAAGGAATGAACAATGTAACTTATTCATAATTTCACACTGTCACAGTTGTTAAAAATTTTACTTAAGCGATCGCAATATTCCAAAAATATAACAAAAAAATCTTCGAAGAGATCTTTGTCTCCGTGACTGAGGAAGATACAGTAAATCCTCTCCGATTGTACCTTATAAATAAAAATGGACGATTTTGGAAGAGTAGATACAATTATTCAAACCTCGCGACTCGTTTCGATAATTATTAACAATCGGTAATTATAAAGAAGATCTACAAGGCATCGAATAATCGTATCTACTATTCTGAAATTTTCCACTTTTGTCTACAAGCTAAAAGACAATTAAAGAGAATTTCCAATATTGCGACGATTGTCCTCGGGTGGATCACCCTGTACAGTGTACCTTTCGTTCACCTTCGAAGGGCTGGGTTTAGCCGGGTGTAACTCGCACGAGTCTCCGAACCTCTCCGAAGCTCGCACGTGTCTCTCTTTCTCTCTGCCGGTCGCGAAAGTGTGTCAGCCGCGTGTGCGTGCGCGCACAATGCCACGGGTCAGGCAGAAATGGGTGGTGTGTGTGTGTGTGTGTGTGGGTGTTTACGTTGCCCGCTTCGGGACAACCCTCGAATTCTCCGTCCCTGGCTCGCGGGGAGACGAGGCACCGAGACGCCGAGGCGATTGTCTCCTCGCCTTTTGTCTTCGAGGCGATACTTTCTCACTCTCTCTCTCTCTCTCTCCCTCTTTCTCTCTCTCCCCGGCTTTTTGCCGGCGATCCGCTAGCCGGGGGAAAGGTGCTTCTCTTTCCCGCCTAGAATCTCGATTATGTAACTCGGTTTCGACCAGAACCGCCTCTTGATTAATATGTAGCGGAGCTGGAGCGTAGTGCAGCTACAAGTGAGACGTAAACAGGAAAACGACAACGTACCTTGACTCGCGTCCGCTTCTCCATGCAATCGTAGAGCACGGCCAGCGGTCCGAGGGCGTTCTGCATTTTCGCGAGGACATTCTTCCCTTCCGGAATCCGCCTTCGTCCCGGCACAGGTGCTGCAAACGAATACGGCGCAGGTAAAATCTGTGCTGCGAAATAAACAATTCGGTGCCTGGATTTTTAACCCCTCAACATATCCCATTAGCTTTCAACCCTTGCAAGCGCTGGAAATCAGCCCCGAAAATTCTTATGAACGAGAAACAATATTTCCATTGTTAAATTTATTTATATCCAAAAAAAGACTGTAAAAAGTGGGGGAGTACTGTACGAGTTCATATTAAATCACTAGTTAATATTAAAACTAATAGTCAAAAAATTTGAGTACTTACATACGTAGAATAAATACGAAATTTCCTTTTCTTCCACGACATTATTGCGATCAAAAAAATTTCTAATCAAGAGAATGGCGTTTAAATATTTCTTTGATGAAACAAGAGGATTTTGTACCTCGAGCGGTTTTATTTACTTTCATATCCCCAGATTTTTCCAACAAATTTTATTTCGATTTAGAGGAAACGATCAGCGCTAGTATTTATTAAATTACATACGAAATGTTTATCACGAGTCTAACTCGTTGTATAGTGCAAGGGGTTAATGGTTATCGAGCCACGCGCGACCCGTTCCCGTCGAATCGAATTTTCGTGGAAACGCGACGAAACAACGGGAAGCAGTAAAGTATCGATCATCGCCGGAATAAAGACCGCGCGCGCCGGGGTGCTGCGCGTTCGCCTAGGAGCCGAGATAGTTATCGGGGTCTAACGAGTGGACGCGCGGATCGGGGGGGGCCTTTATCCTGGCAGATTTTTACAGGCGGCGATAACGGCCTGCTAATAAGAATTTATGCGGCTCTCGCGCCTCGTCGGCGAGCCGACAAATCATCGTTCATCCTTGCGGGAAGCGTGCAAGAGGAGCCGGCCCGATAGCATCGTGCTTCTAGTTCGCCGTCGTTTTGCTCGCCGCTGGCGGCGGCGACGGCGGCTCGCCGCGTCGAACCATTACGCATACGACGACCAACACGAGCGAACACGCTCTCCGGGCCCACCAGTTGGTCCGACTCCAGAAAACTCCGGATCCACCCTCTCCTCCTCGTAGCGTGTCCCGTTTACGGGTTCCTTTTTATTCCGCGAGAAAAAGCGTTTTCGTCGGTGACACCGAGGGGCCGAGATCTCTTCATCGATTAAGTCTCGAACGGCGGTGCTCGCTTCGACCCAGTTCTCCGAAAACTTCGTACAAATTTCCCGGCTTACGGCGACGGCTGACTTTATACCGTGCACTTTTTATCGATGCTTGACCCCTCGAACTTTTGGAAAACTTTCTGGCGAGTTGTTTTTTCCAACAGTTCGTACCGAAGGAAGTAAACAGAGGTATGGGCCAATAAAAAGGTGAATTTCTTTTATGAATCAATATATTTATACGTTGATTGATATGTTAATTCATATATTAATATGTTAAAGTTTTGCAAGGCTGGATTGTATATTTTATATCACTAAGCTGCGTCGTCCGTGTTTTAAACCAGTTCCGTGGCTATTTCATCGACTGCACTGTCTGTAGTTTCTCTCATCAAATTGTTCTATAATTATTCGTTCCTTCTATATCATAACACAATTTAATTCTTCTGTTATAAAGACTTAAAAATGGATGTAAAAATGACGATATAAAGTAAACAAAAATTGTCTTCTTCGATCATGGAAACGATAAAGAGCGCGAAGCGCTAATCAACGCAGCTAAGAAAGCAATCGTGATGCAACGAGTCAAGATCAATTTCGTATGCAGTTTCTCTCAGTTCGTCTACGATCATTAAAAAAAAAGTTCGAACATATTTCCATTGAAATCGTAGGAGGACCTTGTTTATCGTAGCACGTAAACCGGCCATTTCTCTCCGACGAGTATACTCGTCGTTCACAGCGCCGAGGTTGGGACCGTCGCGACGGGAAGGAATCCCATAGAAATGCATCGGCATCGTACCGATGCACCGGCGACGGTCGCCGCTTATAAATATTTGATTACGATAGATTACCTTTCGGTCTGGCGAAGTCGCGCGGCGGCTCGTCCGTCGCTCGGTTTTCTCTCGGGCAGACGGTTTCTTCGTTATCTAGTCGCGACGGCGAAAGTGCTCGCTCGCCGCGTTCGACGCGATCGGAACGCGGGCGTCTCGCTCGGGGGAATGGTTCGACGCGTTCGGGTCGCGAAAAATCCGCCTCGAATTCGGAGCGGAAAATGGGGGACCGGCGTGTCGGTAGGTTCGGCCCTGCGCTTTGGCCGACGCGGCGAGGTGCGGAGCGGCGCGGCGCGGAAAGAGGAACGGCGCGGAGTTACGTAAAGGCTGGCCGCGCGCGCGGCGGCGGCGGCGGCAACGGCCTATGCATGCGGTGCACACGAGTGCACTCATTTCGCTGGTGTGCGCTCCCGCGAGCGCGAGCACCGCCGGCCAACTTACACGCGCGGCTTCACACGTACGCCGCCGACCAGAAGCGCGTTCGGACACTTACGGCTTTTCCGAAAATTCCGCGCCTTCTTCGAACGAAACGCCGCTAACGAGACCGGGGCGCCGTTTCTGTTTTCAAGGGAAGAGAAGTGCCGGAAATTAAGGTCCGATTTCGAACTGTACATTTTAGATGTCGACGATGAAAACGCGCGGAGGTGATTCTCGGTAAAAATGAGTCGACAAATAATGCAACATGTATCTGTTGCTTCTGGAAACGCTCGCATAAAATAATCGACCGAGAAAACGAACCGTTCAACGTTGCAATTTCCATACATTTGATGCGGGCATTTTTATCGTGAATGGAAATGTTTCACCGCGGTTCGCTTTTTTTTTATAAATTACAGAAAGAAGAAAATTAATATTAATTTCAGAAAGAATTTCCATCGCTTCTGAACGTTATGAAACATTTCTTTGACAACATAAATTGTCATCGTTATCATCGAAAATATTATAAAACAATTCTAATCCTCGTTGAACTACCGCACTTGTCATTTTCTTAACATTATCTATAAGTTATCGTAAACTCTGCTATCGTGCTCGTATAATTCACAATATTACATATGCATCGTCTCGTATAAATTGTTTGTTCGACAGTTGTATTCGCGATCTCGATCGAAATTATCCGCCGGAGATAGTGGCTCTTGCAATTGATGCACAACACTCGTCGTGCTTTGCATAAAGATCCGGCGGTGCAGTCGTCACGATTGCATCAATGCAAATGCCCCAAACACGAGAAGAATCGTTTCAGATGTTTCTGCGCCTGTACAGCAACCGTTATGCGAACGTATAATTATTCGCTTTTCTCTTTGGTAACTGGCTTCGTAACATAAGCGGCGTGTTGCACAGTGTAAAAAAACAGTTCGCGGGAAGAGATAAAGATTGCGGCGCGTTCTTTCTTTCGTTATTGATATCTTCTTCGCGTTGATCGGTCACGTAGAAGAAAATATTGCTAAGTAATTAGAAAATGGATAGATGGCGGAACTGTGCGGAAAATACAATATTTCTGCATCTGTTTTAAAAAGGAAGAAAAAACGGGAGTCATTTAGATATTTTATTCTATTTTTGATAATATTGGTAAAAATTGATTTTAATTTCTCTGCTGTTATTCGGTTGTCGAATAGGTGAGAACTCCATTATTATTAAAAAAACGTTTTGCGTATAAAATCAGCTCGGTGAATGGCAACTTAGTCGACAAATTATTTTCCGTATATCTTTGTTACTATTATCATTATTGATGTAGTATTTTCCAGTAAAAATCCTTTGTTAGAAGAATATAGAGTACAACAAGTTCGTAGTTGATGGCTGAACAATAACAAGAGAGCAAAAGATAAAAGCGGATGTTGGAAGTTCGTCGTGTCGCACGCGTCTCTCTAAAGTCGAAAAGCGAGTTGCAGCTGTTACAAAAATCAATAAACGTTACTACCTGGCACCGTAACCAGGCAAACGTTCTATTATCCGAACATTCAGGCAACTGTACAGTTAACCGAATCGTTGATCGAAATTTTGTAAATACACGAAAAATTATTAAATCTGTTTGCGAGGATTGTAGGAAACATCGACGAAAGTGTGTTGAGGAAATGATTCCCGCGAGCGTCGAATTATAAGCGGACGATCGTGTAGCCGCTCCGCGGAGCGATCGGCTCCGCGAGTCGCCGAGCCGAGTCGATCGCGTCCACGGGCTCACGGGATTCGACGCTGCCAATTAGCTTTCTCCGATAACTTTCATCCACCTTAAGGTGCACTCGGCCGCGCTCCCTGGCAGCCGCTCGGCTCCGCTCGCTTCTTTTCCACCTTTCTTTATTCCTTTCCGCGTGCGGGGAGGGCCTCGCGGCGCGCGCTCGCGCTCGCGCGCCCACTTTCACTATCGTCGCGATCCAATTCCACTCGGCGCGAGGCGACTGCTCCTAGGCCGAGAGGCCTAGGCGAGCAGCAGAATTTTTCGACGGGGCGACCGCCGCTCGAGCCGCGCGCCTCGGCCGGCAGCGCGCGATTTCTAAAAATAAAAAGGCGAGTGAAGCCACCCGGTTCGACGGAGAGAACCTCTGAAACACGCTTTAGAGCTGGCTCCGGCGAGCTGGCGAGTTGGCCAGCTCGTAATCCGGTAAAAATACGTGCCCCCGTCTAGAGAGGAACCTCCACCGGTTTTCGAAGGGTACGACGCGCGGAGTCGCTCGACCGCCCCCTCTTTTACCGACGATGTTCTCCGCCTCTGCTCCGCCTCTGCTCCGCTCCGCTCCGCGCGCCGGTGAAATTAGAAATTGCTTCGTTCGCCGTGCATACGCGTGACTAATCAAGGCGACGCGCCTGCCGATCGCGCGCGCGCGTTCTTTCCTCGATCCGATCTCGCTCGAACGCCAGCCATAGAGATTGTTCACCGGCGGAAACAAAAACGTCTCGGCTAAACAAATATCCCCTGGCCGCTCGTTCCATCCGTACTGTTTCCGATCCCGTTAGGTCGAAGAGCAAGGGGTAGCTTTATTAGGTTGCACGGCTCCTACGCTACCCTCAACGACTTGTTCCTTTCGCAACGCAGCGCGGGTAAATCGAATTCCATCGAGATTTAATTACCTGAAAGGATTGAAAAAGTAATATCGCCGTGACAAGTTTCGATTCGGCTGTGCCATTCGAGCTCTGTTCGATCCATCGACGTTTCTCCTCAGAGTCCGTTAACCCCTTGCAATAGAATACTTTCACCCTGTCTCGATTAACCCTTATCCGATCTTAATACTTTTCCTAACAGTACCAGAAGAAATTAAATTTCATTCCCCGATTTGGAAGAAATTAATGATATCTATACACGATATTATTATTAAATTATTATACTATAATCATTGTAGAAGGGGTTAACCTCTACGAGGAAACAACTTTGATACGCCAAGGGTAGACATTGAAATCGGCCGGTGGCCGATCGTTTCAAGGGCTGCGAACTTCGCGATCTCTCTGGCAGAGACACGCCTCGAAAACTTGGACGCCGCCGTCGGCCGATTATCTGAATCGAGTTATACCATCGGGGTGGGGTGGGGTGCGAGTGAAGCGGCGAAAGAAAGTTTTCTTGCGATCCCATGGCCGATACCCGCGTTCACTTTCGGTCTACCTTGGGAAACCTAGACGCCGCTGGAATAAACGATTCTAAGCGATAAATGCTGGAAAACACGTTCGCCTTCGAGCGACAAGGCGGTCCAGAACGGTTCGATCGAACGATTATTCCCTCGTGAAGTCATCCGGAGTTTATTGCCTGCACACCACACCCCCTCCCGTGTAACACGGAATCCCAGTTATGGAGACCGTTAAACCGTCGCGCGCGGCTTTTGTCTCCACGCCCCTGAACGGGCGCTACGATTCAAAGAACGAGGATCTCTACGGTCGCGTTCGAGCCGCGTCGGCTCGTGAAATCGATCTCGAATGTGTCTCCTAACGTCGTACTCTTGTTGCGTCGGATTCACCGAACGGATATACGGGCTCTTACTGGAACAGTTGTGAACAAACGAGAACTAATCAATTATTCGATCGTTCTCATTGTGTGCGCCGTCACGTTATTACCGTTGTTCTGTGTAATATTAATATTATATATTAATATTCTATGTGATATTATATATTAATATTCTATATAATATTCTATATTAATATTATATATAATATATATTACATGGTATATTATATGGTCACATGATTCTGAAAATTCTATTGACTCTCTATGGAACGAATTTTTTCCAAAATATCTATTTTCAGATAACTTGCAAGGAATATTTACTTTGGTATTTCAGGTTGATGGTCCTGTCATTAATAATTGTCATGATAATATTGTTATTGGTTATATCTCACAGATCTTATATGATTAAAACCTGTGTCATCTTGGAAAAATACAGAAATTATTTGGCAAAATGTCGATATATTAGCATGTGTCCTGAAAGTTACACGGGCTAATAGAACGATCAATCGTCGCACTGTGGATAGATTAAACACAAATTTTAAAATGTCATTATGTTTATTCTCCACCCGATAAAATTATTGAAGCAAGAATTAACTGATCATTCGGCTTATATTTCTAATGATGGATGTAGACATTTTTAATGTTGCATAAAAATCCGCAGTCTGTTAATTATGCCAACTCCGTGCACGCAAAAACAGATATAACTGTGAACGATCTCTAGGAAGTGTGAAACAAATCGTTGCAGCACATTGTATAATAATCGCATTACTGACCATTTTATAGGCGATAATATTTTCTTTGTTAAAATACTTTGTTTTGGTTCTACGGACTTCTTTTCTCGCGGATAAAACCATGAAACAAAATGAAATGAAAATAATCTCGTAACTGGTGTATCGGTTTACAAGGTGTATCGTTTCCGTATTGTACCGGTTTCGGTTCTACTACAGTTATTCTTCAGTTATACGCATCCAATTGTAGTATAATTTTTGTAATAAATACATTGTATTTTCTTCGGGTATTAATCCTATCAATACTAGTATTTTTTTACATTGAAACTAGTCTGCTTTTTTTAATTAACAGTTGTTGAGATCACAAAGACACGTCTATACCATATTTATTCGATTTTGTTTCAGTAAGTATATGTACATGGTCGTAATTATTACGAAAAATATAACCGATAAAAAAGAACTAATAAAAGTCAAAGTCGATATACTTTACAACTGTTACGAGACGTCTATTGGCCTAACTAATACAGTTCCGACGTTAGATTATAAATAATCGGTAATTATCAAGCCACATCGATCATAAGATCGCGAAGTTTTGCACCTCATTCGAGCCCTGAAATTGACCAGAAAGTACAAGATCGCATGCATTCAGCAAGCTGACAGATCGAAAACGTATCAGGCTTGAGTCTGCGCGAATGATTACCGAATTGTGTCGACTGAACTTTGCCGAAGCTTGGCGGAACTTTGATCGGCGCCGAGGGTAGAGACGAAAGCCGAGCGGCACATTTGCCGGGTGCACGAAAGGGTCGCGCCTCCGTCGTTCACGATCGTCGCTTTCCACTGTCGGTTCTCGTTCTCCACGCGAGGATGCAATCGGGCCGAACGATCTCGCGCGCGCGCGCGCGAGAGAGAGAGAGAGAGAGAGAGAGAGAGAGAGAGCGAGCGAAACAAAGAGGAAGGAGAAGAGAAGCGAAAGAGAAGGGAAGAAGAGGAGGACAGAAACGCTCGACCACCTCCAACGTGCCGCGATTTTTTCCTGCTTTCCACCGGCTGATTTTTTCCGATCTCCGCTTGCGCATCGCCGCGGCGTGCAGATAACGCTCTCGCGCTCCGCTCCGCGCTCCGCTCCGGGCGTGTTCACGTGCGCGCGAGCCACCGCGGAGGAAACCGTTAGGATCGCAACCGCGTCGGGAGCGAGCGCTATGCGAAACGTCCCTCGGCCTGTTCTGCTCTCCCGCGACGCTCGTCCTCGCGAAAATCTGTCCTCGAGCCTCTCGTCAGACGAAACCTCGGAGTCTCCGGCTCTGAATCATCGCGGTTCCGCGCGCTTGTCGCTGCGGATCCGCCGATTCCGCGCGGGGCACCGCTCGCGGAATGAAATCCGAACCCCCCGCCACGCTCGATCCGAGCACCGTACAAATTATTCATGCATCTAGCCGGGGGAATCTCCGAACGAACCGCAACAGTATCGCCGTCGACCGATTCGGCGCGCGGCGGTTCCACCGTTGATCCAGGAAGTGAATTCTAACGCGGGAGGCACCGTGCGCGCTCGCTTGTAGGACACGATTAGCTCCGAGGGTCAGAAATAATGTGTCTCCGACTTCTCGGTTAGATTAGATAAACGGTGTCCGTCCTTTCCATGCACGGTACGCGGAATCCTTTTACATATTTGCGCGAACATATAATTATAAACATGAGCAAATCCACATGAAATATTAACAACCGCGCGCGATAACTCGGTGGAAAGAACAGGGGACTGTCGCGCGACCGACACAGCCGCGAGCTGTGCCTCGCGACATATTTCGCGACGAGACTCGCGAGATTTCCTTAATCGCGAACGATCGGCCGGCGGAAAGTATAACCGGGGTTGGCCGGGAAGTTTCGTCGCGTGCCCCGTGGCTTAGAGACGAGCGGCGCTTTCTCAGGAGCGTCTTCCAAAAGGAAACGAACGGGTAGCTAATGCGACGATTATGCATTCGCCGATCAGTCGAATTGGAATAACTCCGAGCGAGAGACAGTCGTCGCAGTCTTGGAAGTATTTGCTCGTTTCGTTGAAATCGGCGAGATCGGCTCGATGTAGCCAAGGGGCAGAGAAAACGGAGTGTCGGAGCCTGACAAGGCTAATGGAGGGGTGAAACGAGTGATCCTCGAAAAGGTAGCTACGCTTGTAGGGAACTCGAGGTGTCTAGAATCGTTCTGGGATAGTTAAGGTCGAGTCCGAAAATCTTTGGACACTTGGCATTGCTATGAAATCGCAGAGATCGATTTAAATCGGGAGCCCGTTGCTTAGATTTTATTTTAATCACTTCATTACTTTATGGAGAATTTATTTTTGATTTCGTTCGAAATTAATATACATTATTCGCATTAACAGCTGTAATATCAAAGCCGGTATGCTACACAAGATCTATTAAATGATTTTGAACTTTGGGAGATTCACGATGTTGTAATATAAAGATAAGCACATTTATATTAAATTTTTGCAACACGAACGAACCATCGACGAGACCATTTCTGGTCGAAGAATACATTAGATGACTCTCCTCTATGCTAAACAGCATTTAACCCCAGAATCGATAACACGGCTATCATCACAGTTGTCTCAAGACGATCGAAACGCATCGTCCTCGCAAGCCCGGAAACTTGGGCGCCTCGAATTACCGCGAAACGATCGAGATCGATAACTGAGAAACCCCGAACGGCGGGAACCAATTTCGAAGCATTCGAAAATCGGTCGAAATCTGGCCGGGAGCCTCGACGGGCCCGGCTGGCTCCCGGAGGAGTCTCGGTCGGCTCGGTCCCCGTCCGTGCAACGTATCTCACGTGTTCACCTGCAAAAATGTTTACCGTGCGTGCGAAGGAGCACTTGGAGTGGCCAGGGAGGAGAGGATCCTGTGCAGGTGGGTACGACGGCCCCTGGAGAATGTTCGTGTACACCGAGGGGGGCGGGTGGGGCGTCGCGGTACCCTCTCGCGGTGCCGGGAACGAAATATCGTGAGACATCGAGGAGGAAGAAGACGACGACGACGACGACGACGAAGGAGAAGCAGAAGAAGAAGAAGAAGAAGAAGGCGAAGGAGAAGAAGAAGAAGACGACGAGAGTCGAGGAGGATGGGGATGAGGAAAAGGAGTAGTAGCGGAGAAACTAGGAGAAAGAGAACGAGACGGAGAGACAGAGAGACTCTGTCGGTGGCAGAGCGAAGGAGGTGGAAAAGCTGAAAGAAGGAGAACGGGGTGGCGAGAGAGAAAGAGAGAAGTCGGTGCGAGGGCTCGGGGAGGGAGGGCCGTGGCTGGAGGAGGGGCAGGGGGGGAGATGGAGGAGGAGGAGGAGGAGGGACGAGAGATAGGAGGAGTAGGCCTGGTTGTACCCGCGGATGATCCCCAGGTTGAGTCGCGCTGGGTTCAACGTCCTGGCGGGCAGCGCACCCGAGAGCCGAGAGCCGAGAGCCGAGAGCTGAGGCAGGCAAGGCAGGCAGGCAGGCAGGCAGGCAAGCCAGGCAGAGGCAGGCCAGGCAGGCAGGCAGTCGAGCAGCCACCAGACCTCTCCACGCACACAAACACACCTGGCTGTCGAGCACCTACACACGCGGCCAGACGCGTACAAACGAGCGCAAACGGGGGAACACTCGCGCACGCGACACGTAGCGATCCACCAACAACGACGACGACGACGACGACGACGGCGACGACGACGATGTTGCACGTTACACGTGCGCGCACGCGCTCTCCCCGAGAGACAGCCGCGCGTTTTTTTGCCGGTGTGCGTGCACCAGGAACGCTAGCTTTCGTGTGTACAAACGTGGCCACACAGACGGAAGCGCGTCGGCCGCGACCGAGGCTGCTTTACGCGAACTATCGACTAGGTACTGTTACTTGGGCGGCCTGGCCCTCGGGGGTCCTCCAGGGCCCGCCTGGACCCTTAGAGTCCCTGCCGGGCCCTTCGTGGTCCTGCTCGGCCCTGGCTGAGTCGATTCGCGAAGGGACTCCCGACGACTGTCCCGGCCTGGAGGGCCGGGAGAGCTATCGAAGTATCCGGATCGCTTTTGCGGAGGAATTTTTCGACGCGGTAGGTCGCGGCAGGCCGAAGGGGAACCTCTGGCAGGAAAGCATCGGCCGAAGAGAGGCTCGGCGAGATTCCAGAAGAAAGGAGAAATCACTTTTACCGCGGAGCGGCGTTGAGCGGAGGAGCGCCGCGGCAGAGCCGAGCCGCGCCGCGCCGGGAAAAAGTAGATCGGCAGGCCGTTGAATTCGGAATCGCTCTCGTTGGCGACGTCACCGGTCTAAGAGGCTTACACGGTTCGCGCGACCGGCGGATAGGGTTCCATCTTCTTCCAGGAAGGAATCTTCGAGGGCGGCGTGTTTCGTTCGAACGGCGCGGCGTTACCATTGTTACCGGTGTGTGTGTGTGTGTCTCTCGATCGACGATCTCGTGGGCGCTCGCGCTTTGCATGCGGGGACCGCCGCCACGCGTAGCTCATCGATCCGCGCTCGTCTCTTCTCCTCTCCGTCGAAAGAGTTCTTCCTCCGACGAGGGAGAAAATATAGACGGGGCCGAGGCGAGGCGAGGCGAGGCGAGGCGGAGAGTGCCGGAGAGGCGCCGCGCGCGTTTCGACACCGGGAGGGTGAGAAACGCTACCGTTTCGGCGTGCTCGATAGTCATCTGTTACGTTGGGATAGGTCGAGAGGCGGCGGTACGTGCACACCACGACGGCCGAGGAATTGGATCGTCCAGTCTACCGGGTGTCGCGCTCGGAAACCACCGATATCGCGCGATAAACCGCGTTGAGATCGTCGCCGATTCTCGGAACGACGGTTTCCGAAAATCGGTGACCGTCTCCGTCGGATACGACGTCTCTTAGCATGCTACGATTTATCGGTACGATCCTCGAACGAGAGGATCGCGGGATGGTTCTGATGAATCGGCAGTGTATTAAACGCAACCAGAAGAACGAACTTCCAATGAAACTGATGAAAGTTGCACGCTTTTCTCGTGTGGATCGTTAACCTCCTAGAGTAGAGGCCCGTGTCCGGCTGGAGCGAGTACGATAGGCGAGGAATGGTGTCGCGTTTTCTAATGAAACCCGGCGTCTGAAACACATTTTGACTTCGCCGGGGCTTGCGACTCTTCACTCGAGCATCACGATTTTTCAGTCTGTATGATAACTCGTGCATGTTTGGTAGCGTGCTCTCTTTTAATAGTCCTCTCTCGATTCACGGAAAGCGAAACGAATATTCAACGCCCTCCCTTGCACGCTACTCCTCTCTCTACAATAATGATAATAATTATTAAATTGACGGAGAAGACTCTTTGATACGGTATACGAATAGAGAGTGTAATAAAAATACTAGGAACAATAATTAATGGTAATAACAATAATAATATAATAAAATATAGTGATATTACGATTTTGGAATAGTAGAAGCGATTAGAATGCGATGAAGAAAAATGGGAACCATTGAGATGCGACGGCCATTATGAGCCATTTTGAGTATAAGTCCAAAATACTTTTCTATGATCTACAGTATTCCCACTTTGTATAATTTCTTGGCGCAATTTATGCATATGAAATTGACTCCATGTAACAGTTCCATTTCGAGCTGTTCTATAAAAATTAAGGTAAAAATTTAATTAGAACATCGTGTAACATCTTGGGTGGTGCCACACAGTCGGCATTCGAGTGCAAAGGGTTAATATCCGAAATAACTGGCAAATCCGCCAGCATCCGCAGCTTCGGCAGCGGTTTGAAGTGTGAACAGCGAGATCGATGGACGTATCAAAATCTGTATGAGCGAAGTAGTGCCTCGGAGGCGAATGCCCATTAACTAGTAGAGCCATTAATTAGCGCGGCATGGAAAAAGGTTGGCGAAGAGAGCGAAAGAGAGTGAGGGAGAAAGAAAGAGAGAGAGAGAGAGAGAGAGGGGCATCGCAAAGGAAAGCAAAAGGAGCTGGCGCGAGAGGCAGGCTCTCGCGCGAAGGCAAATAAATATCGCGCGACAGCAGGGGAATCGAAGGGAAAACATCGGCGGCAGCAGCACGACGACGACGTGTATTCCGTTACTTGGGGCGAACGACTGGCGGACTCGGTTCTGCTGTTGCCGGTCGCCGATGCACCGCGTTCCTGCCTAGGAAGCATCGTGGCGTGCCTCGAACGTGGTCATTCCTCGAACGGAGCCTAGGAATCATCCGCGAGCGTAGAATGCGCCGATGTGGATAAGGAGACGCCCAGGAGGCGTTGCGACGCGACGCGACGCGACGCCGCCGCGGCACGATCGGCTTTTCAGCCGCGTCTCGAGAGTACTGCGTCGTTTTCCAGCAGGAGCGTCGTTATCGGAGCGACGATACCGCGCGCGCGGCTCGTTGGGCTAGGTCGGGGAAAAATCGTTCGCGCTCTCGGAAAAGTTCGCCTCGCGGTCGGTTCGCGCTGGCGCACGCGCCGAGATAAAGACGAACGGCGGATTCTCGGACGGGAAAACCAGCCGGAGATTCCGTGCGGGTCCGCGGGAATTTTTCCGCGGATCGATGGCCAAGTTCTATTTCCGCGTGTGTTCCGCTGGCCGGAACCGGGTAGAGATCGTTCGATCCTTGAAAATCGGAGTTCCGGCGAAAGACGGGCGGTGTTCGGAGGCCGACCGAAGCTGAGGAGGAGCCTCGAGTTGAGTCGAGGTCGACGTCCGGACGCAACAAGTGCTGCTGCGACTCTCGCTGCGCTCGCGATCCTCTTCCCGATATCGTTTGCGGCCAGAGTCTTTCAACAATGCCGGCGTTTTCGCGATAAAACCGACGCGTCTCGGGCTTCGCGAGTCCGTCTCTTCGCCGTACCAACGTCCCGGCGAATCCGCGACGGTCCTCGCCGGGACACGGGGTTCGGAACAGGGTCGGAAAGCTTTCCTCGGAGCAGGCCAAACAGGAAGAGCAAAGAGAGAGAGAGAGAATGGGCTGTCGCGTGAGCCGCGGCAGCGAGCGGAAGCCGAAGGACCTCGGCGAGGTTACGATGAGTAGGCTGCGACCGCGATGCACCGTGCAAAATTTTCGGTCTAGAAGACGGTCAGTCCGGCGCGGAGCCTCGGGTTGAGTCCGAGGTCGACGCCCGGGCGCAACAAGTGCTGCATTACGTACGTATACGCCGCTACACCCCACCCCACTCACTCATACAATTCCACGGCGAGCCCCTCCTCCACCCCCTTCGAAAGAAGCCCTCGCCATTTCTCTCGGTCCCTCTCGCTCCGAGAGCGTTCTCTCTTCCCTCTTCTGCGCTCTCCCTCTCCCTCTTTCTCCGTTTCTCTCTCTCTCTCTCTCTCTCGGCAGCGGCTTTCCACACGATGTCGCGCGAGAGAGCATCGCCGCGCACGAGAGCCCTACACTCGGACCAAGGTGCGACGAGCGCGGACGAACGAAAGCGCGCCAGAAAGAGAGAAAGAGGGAAAGAGAGCGAGAGGAAGAGAGATCGCCCGGGAGGGGGAGAGGGAGAGAGACGGAGGGACGAGTGCATCGCGGCGGCGAGTGGCACCAGCACACGCGCCTGTTCACCTCCTCCACCTCCTCCTGACTCTCTTTTCTCTCTTTCTCCCTCGATCCGCGCCCGGCCGTTCTTCTCGTTCGCCTCTCCGACACACACACACCCTCTTTCTCTATCCCGTTCTTTCGCGCACACCAGCGTCGCCAGTAAATATAAAACTGCACTGGGTCAGGGATCCGTGATTTATCGGCTGCCTCGTGTAATTGGCTGCCGGCCAATAGATACATACCCCCGGGGTATCCGGTGGAACACGAACGGAACGAAACCCGCTCCACCCGTCGTCTACCGTTGCCGTGCTCGCCGCGTGCGCCACCCCCCTCGGCTTTTCCCCGCCTGTTCCCCCGCGCCATCGATTTCCCGCTCGACTTTCCGACCGCCCGAAATCTTGAGAAGCCTGGTCCGCGTCGGTCGGCCACCGGTCGGCGGCTCCCGCTTAATGGCGATCGCTGTCCGTCGCGCCACTTTCACTGAAAATCTAAGCCGACCTCACTTGGCACCGCATCAGAATCACGGCTGCAGACCGACCAGCGCTTCGGTCAAGTTTCGAGGTACGAGCCTTAGCCTCTTCGAGCTCGGACGTCGCGGTGCGTCGTCGTGCGACTCGCGAAATTCGATCTATTATTTTAGGCCGGCAGACTGATTCGGAGGTATTCCAGACCTTCCGTACTTGGGGTAACTAGCGTCGTCGAACTGGCCGAAAAGAGCGGCTTCGCAGATTTTATTTATAAGCTGCCGAGATTGTGCAGACTCTTTGGTGGAAAATGATGGAATAAATGTATCGAACCAAGAATACATTGCGGTACAACTGGCGGAAGGTCTAAATAAATAGCGTAACACGCCTTGGATAGTTTTAGAACTCGGTGCTAGTCTGCGGATCTCGGAGATCACGATTTCTCTAAGGATTCGATTCACAGTGAATACATGCTATGTCACCTGCGAATTTCTATAATTCTTGACTGCTTAGTACAACTGCGACCAGAAAAACGTGCATGTTATTTGTTAGCGGAAGCTTATTTTTCGAAGAAGCGAAGACGGTTTTGGAGCTACTTCGTTTTCAGATAATTTCCGATAGGGTCAGAGGGTTTAGCACAGCCTTTCAAGACGTAGTACCGTTAACGGACGGACCCCAGGTGATGGATGGCAACTCGATGTTGTATTCGATGCATCCATTGACACGTGTTTAGAATATTGGGAATCTTTCCTGATATGTAAAGATCGGAGATAGTCTTCCTGAATAATCTGTCCATAGATGGCAGGGGTGCCTTTTGGCGAGACCTCTCGGTACTCACCCTGGGATCATCGAGAGGCATTTATCTTCAATTTTGAGAATAATTTCTAACATATCGCTGTACCGCGGAGTTGTTATGCGGGCTCGTCACCTCGAAACGCGAAGATAGCGAGCGCTCCTAGTTCGCGTATAGGTGGTAGATAAGCGCGAGAGAAGGCGCCGTATCGGATAACCCTGCGAGCATGTCGTAGCTGGAAGGCTTCCGCGATTGCGAAACATTTCGGTAGACCTTCCTCGGCCGCGGATTCCACGGTGTTTGCACAAAGGCGCGAGAGCGCGTGCTCACCCGGGGGAAGGTCTCGGCGAACGCTCGGGCGACATTAGATATCATCCGCGCGCAGCCACGCGATAAAAGGAACGGAAAGCCGCGGCCGGGTGTAGCGACGCTCGAGAACAAGGAAACAATGAGCGAGACACTGCCGGGGGCTTCCACGAGTTGACGCACTTTCGCGGAGGTCAAATTCCACGCAACTACGCGCGAGCAAGTCGCGCAACCAGCGCAACGAGCGCAACCGGTGCCCGCGAGGGCATGCCGACACGCGACCTTCGCGGTATTTGTCGGATCAAGAGCGAGCTCCGCCAATATCTAGGATGCATAGTTCACCCGTGACATCGATTCTTCGCGTAGGGGAGCAGGCCGGCGAAAAAAATACGAGCGGCTGACTCAGGCCGGAGAATCTCGCGATTATACGGGACCGGCCTACCTCGACCATGCCAGCCGCCTTATTCTACTAAACTCGCAACGGCTGGACCAATAACGCGCGAGAGCTCCCCTTTCGACGGAATTTCGGACCTCGACCGTTTCGCTGTTGACGCTTTCGCAAACGGAGACAATGCGACAGGATATTTAGCTGAATACTATTTATAGATATAAATGTGAACGGAAGAAATATCACATTCCTTTTTCGAAGTTTTCAAGAATTAAACCTTGAGAACGCACACAGAAATTTTTCTATTAAAATGAACATGATGAAACGATGTAGGAAGCTTTAACGCTATAGAAAAGTTGCGAATAAATCTTTCTATCCAACTATACGACATAACAAAAATGGCGAAAGATCTAAATAAATACAGTCTTCGTTATAAAATATGCATTTTTAGAACTCGGTAGATGAAGTACTGACTTCAACTATTTCGATCCTTTTTAGGATTGATAGTCGATCACGGGAGAACGTCTTTGTTCCTCGTGAATTGACAACTCACACACGTCTCCTAGATTCGCAGATAGATTTCATTGAGTAGTTTCTAAATCGAAGATAATTAATTCAGCGTCATCTCGTGGATCGTTCGACAGTGGCAGCAGTTTCGATTCGATAATCAATGAGCTATCTCCAGTTCTATCACTGGGCAACTTTTTCTTAAAATTTCGACAGGAATAGACCTCCGGTGGCTGAAGCGTTAATTAAAATCGAATCATTTCAACGAATCTGCCAAGTGTCCGCACACATGTAGAGAATGGAACTTTCGCGTATATGGGAGACGGCGGTATTGACGTCCAAGAGCCGGGACAGTTTGAGAGCCGCTGCTTTGCGGAAACTAGGCGCATCAATGGGACATTGAGGAGCGATAGCCGAATGTTTTCGGTGGCAAAAGATTCGCGGAGGGTTTTTCAACGACGAATGAATGAGGGGGCCGTTGTTGATCTGGCGCGGCTCGGACATTCTACTTCCGCGTACGTGCGCTACTAGTAGTTAGCTCGCCGTAAGCGTATTGAAATTTG
Source organism: Augochlora pura (assembly GCF_028453695.1). Taxonomy (NCBI): domain Eukaryota; kingdom Metazoa; phylum Arthropoda; class Insecta; order Hymenoptera; family Halictidae; genus Augochlora; species Augochlora pura. Next base: position 3,834,515 of record NC_135779.1, on the reverse strand, counting down.
ACACCACGTGCGCGAGTTATCATGAATGAAACCGTGACCTCCCGACGCGACGCTGCCAAGGTGCGAAGACCGCTCGCCAGGCGGCAGTACATTCTGCGCATCCTCCTCGAACCAACAATCCGTGGATAATTTGAGTTTCCTGCTCTTCCGTTCGGTTCCCTCGCCGCAAACGTCGCTTGGGAATTCTTCGAAAAAATCCGAACTACCAGCGGCCATATTTCGCATACCCTACAGAGACGGTTCAGTATGAACTTTATTATACAACGTTATGTCATTTAGTTTTCACCGAGTGGCTCGGGGCAATTTAAATACTTCCGGTGCATAGGGTTTCATAGGGCTGCCATCTCTCGTCGGTCAGCCGAAGGTACGGTTGACAAGCGCATAACCTCACTTTCCGAATGGAGCATGGAACGAGATAACAGCGGATCGATAAGAGTAATCGTGTCTTACCTTGATGGGGTAAAAATCGTCGCCTCGAACTTTCCCCTTGCTCGACGTCAGCCGTCACGTTTTTCTTCTGCAAGGAAAGAAAATAAACGGGAGCAGAGGGTCTCGACAGATAACGGCGGAGGGTGCAGCAGCGTTCGACGCTGGCATACGCACTTTCGATTTACCGGACATGCCGGACATAACTGACTCGAACTTGGAGACATTGTCGTACAACGGAGCCGTTAGGTTCGTCAGCAATGATTTCGGTGTGTATAGGGCTTTCAGAGGATCGAATTTGTCACTCGTAACGTCCAAGCTCTCATCGGACGAACTGCTGTCGGTGCCTGCCATGTTAACACTGGCGTGGGCTACAACCTTTGGCGCGCAATTCGAATCCTACCCTTAGTCAGTCCTATTAATATTACAACTCCATTACGGATCAACATGCAAAATAAAAATCTTCTGCTTCAATAGAACGAAATTGCAGTTAAATAAAAATATACTTCTTCGTTCAACAGTTTCAACAAATCGGAAACAGTTATAAAACACATAAAAGACAAAATCTTGACCGCTTACCCATTTTTTCCATAAGTACACAAAATCAGCAGGCCCGTTACAGTAAATGGACTATTCCATTAATACTTTGAATGGGACTCCAATAACCTAAAAATATCATATATTTAAAATAATCGCAAAGTATTAATTAATATTCTAGTATTGCGAATCTTAATCAAATCAGAAAATCGCGACAGATTCGCGTGACAATTAATTTTCATATCTGGGCAAATAACTCCGTTAAATTAGCAATGCACGTTAATGAGAAAGTCGAAATTTCCTTGATGGCTGATAATTAGAAAGTGAGTAACGCTGGAAGCGCGCAGTAATGGAATACAGGATGCATTGTTTATTCAAATGAAAACAAACGAATCGTTATTGTCGACGCGGTTGGCAGCCGTGGGAAAAATCGTTGGCTCGATAACGTATCGATAATGGATCGCGCGCGATCGTTAACTCGCGTTCGAGATCATAGAGGATACCGTGGTCGGTGCGTACGAGTTTCACCTGCCGCGCGCAGATTTCGATCAGGAACGAGGCGAGCACGTTGCTCCGAATTACATTCCGGTGGCGAGCGATATTTGAATAGGTAGGGGAGCCCAGAGGATGTTAACCTCCACGGAACGATAGAAACTTTCTTTCGCGGCTGAGGAGATTACGTAAAGGCAACGCGCGCCGCGTAGAAGCTGCATTAGCTGCATAGAAACGCAGCGGCGGCGGCGGCGGCGGGAGAGTGAGGTTACGCGCACAGGAAGTGAAACAACCCGCGAGCCAGAAAGAAAGTTTTCACTCGGTGTTTTCACTTTCATGGAAATGCCAGCGTTCCCCGTTACACTCTATACTTAGACGAATCAATGTCCGATTCGTGTCGGTATTGGCCGGTTCTCGCATCGACGGGCCGCCGGGGCGCTGCGATCGAGGACCCCGTGATTCGATGCAATTAAACGAAATCGATTCGATTTCTTGATATCGAATGATGATCGATCGGGACCGTTCGCGGAATGGCGGTTCAACTACCCAACGGCGCGGCGGCTCGTCCGTGGAACGGGTGAAAGTCGCTTCTTTTTCTTCCTTTTTCGCTGGTTAATCGAGGAAGTTAACGAGTAGCTCATCATCCGCGCTCTGTTATATCCTCCGGTAACTTTTCATTTTCTTATTGCGTCGCGCGTAAGCCCGTGCGCTCGAATACTTTACGAGCTCGTATCGTCCGTTCCCCCCGGCAGAGATCACAGAATTTTTTACATACGTCGTGATATCTTCAACATCTTAACGTCCATTCGAATAACTTTACACCTCACGCGTTCCCATCGATACTTCATCGATACGTTCCCGTACATCGTTAACTCCCTACGATGAGTTAACTCCCTCGGACAACGCGATTCTGTCGTTCAACGACATCTTTTCTAACCCAACAACCGGAAGTTGGAACACCGCGCGACAGTTCCCACCCTACCGATTCTGCTTGTCGAGTATAGATCTTTTTTTGCTGATGTAGATTGAATTTTCTAAACGGAAATGAAATGTTAGCGGATCACTAACGGAAGCTGTGTTTGTTTCAGGGTAATTGGAGCAGCGTGTAGTTTCGAAACCGAGAGAAAGGTCTGCGGTGCAGGAAAAGGAAGGAGGCGAAAAGTGGGGACGATTCGGAGGTGGTTTTGGATGTTAGAAAGCGCGGGGGTGGCTAGAGAGGCCCCGCCGCAGGGTACGGGTCCCGATGCCGGTCCCCGTATCGCAAACCCTCACGCTGACCTCCACCCTCGTGCCCAAGGAGGAGTCAAACATGCCCTTCATAGACGACGAGCTACTCTGGTGCCCTGACAATGACGGCAAAATGGTCGACTTGACGCAATGTCTCCAGGTTGGTACGAAAACCGCGTGCACTTGAATCGTAGCCAACTAAGCGAGGACCGTAGGAGAAGTGATAGGGCTAGAAATTGATAAGAAATTGGTCAAAATTGCTTCGCCACACTGATACATCCCCTCTGCACGATTAGGAGAGCAGTACTGGGCAGTCGGTCGAATTTTCCCCGATGGAATTGAGCGCCTTAGTGGGAACGCCAGCCGCTCCAAATATGCCGGCGGAAGAAAGCGAAGGGATGGTCGGTGTCACAGGGGAGGAACCCTTCGACACGCTGGACACGTTCCTGCGGGAACTGCAGGCCGACCTGGCGGAAGCAAGTCAGCCCACGTCCACCACGTCCTCTGTAACCGCCTCTTGCAGGCGGCAGAGGTACAACATCGCCGCCGCCAATCCTTTGCTAGCGGGTGAGTAGCGGGAACAAAATCGCAACTAAAATAATGCTAGTTTTTAAGTAATAGTTTTGTCATTAATAATTATCTTTCTCCTCTTTTTTGTCGGCAGAAAAACTAGCAGCTCCGTCGACCCAAGCATCGCCAGCGCCCATCGCCTACGCAACGAGGGCGGAGATAAAAACGGAGAACATTCAACCAGAGACCAGCAAAGGTAGGACGCATAAATAAGATTCTCAGGTGCAGGTGTATTGCATGCTCTCAGGAGTGTTTGATTTATTAGTCCATGGTAACGCGGTTTTACACAGTTTCTGTAATACCGACGGAACTTGTTACCAATTGTTTCTTACTTTACCGACACTGGTTAACTGCTGACCGTCGGCAAGATAGATCTTTACTTTTGCCGACTAGTCGGTACAGTAAAATTCTCTTTGCCCGACGACCGATCCGGAGTTATCCTGACACGATATAGACGAATGCGAGCGCAGCGGAGCTCGTACGAACTATACGCGGCACGCGAGCAATGTCGATTCGCTACTCCGAAAGGGAAACCGGCCAAGGCCTCGCGAATCGCGACCAGACATCCGCGTTAGCAATAATTGCGCCTGCGTTCTTGCGTCGAAGCGAAAAAAAGGCAGGCGACGGCTCTCGGTGTGCGAGAATGTGGCGGCGCGCATACGTACGTACACCGGCCGGGGCACACGTGCACGCGGTGGCCCAATTCTTACAATTTACAGCCGTGTCGTAACACGACCGTACTACGCGCATACGCGATTTCGCGATTTCGCGATTGCTCGCGAGCCCGTTCCGTGGAGGTACTCGGCTCGCGGCGACCTTAAGGTTCTCTAAACGCGAATACATTTCGCGCCTCGCACGCGCGCACCGCCGCGACGTGTACCTGTCGAAGCGGCGAGGACGCGAGCGCGTACGAGACACCGCTTAAGTGCTAACGACCTTTTGTAGTCCGCGCGAGACGCTTAGCCTTTAACCCGCGCGCGTTTAAAACGATCGTAAGCTTTTTACGTCCGTCGATGCTCGAGCGATAACGGGCGCCGATAAGCCGGCGCGAGAATCGAGCACCGTCTGGACGTACACACGATTTTCTGTTCGGGCCGCGCGGCGTACGGTATTCCGGCGGATCTTTTGCTCGAACGATTCGCGGCGAGGCCGCTATACTTAAGAGAATCCGATCGCAGGCCGCGGACAATTACGTGCCGTTAGAACGCGAATCGGAATGGGTGCTCGCCGTTGTTCTTTTCACATTTTTAGAAAGCGGTTGGAAAGTGAGAGACCGAACTTTCTAGCAATACTATTATAAATCCAGATTAGACCGACTCTGCAAACAAAATATCGGCCGTCTCTCTGCCCGAAGAGCGAACGCGATCGATTTCTGGTTCCGCTCGTCCTAACGTGCATCGTCCCGTGATCCCTGTCGTCGTCTCCGTCGATCCCGGCTCGAAACTTTCCGCAGAGTTTTCCATCTCGTCTGTACGCGGCGCAAGACGACCGAACGGGATACTGGTCTCGTGTCCGTGAACCATTCGCGTCCGCTCGAGCTGTTCGGCTGCAAAAGAGAAAAGAACTCGCGCGTCGCGTCGCGCGCGCGCGCGCGCTCGCCGGCACAGTCTGGCGCGTGCTTTTGCTCGGTCCGCCGGGCCCGACTGTCTCTCGTCTCTTCGACACGCATCACTTTCGCCGTGTGCATCCTGCGTAACCGGCAAAAAGTGGATTTTCACGTAGAATCCCGGGCGCGTCGATCCTCTTCTCGCGATCCATCATCCGGCAGGGAGTACGCGAAAAATGGGACCTCGTCGAATTTCCCACGTTGCCCGGCTAGCGAACGCGTTGCTCCCGCGATCGTACGAGCATCTCTCCCACTACGTCGACCCGACGCTCCGTAAACGTAACCGCGATTATCATCGGCGCGGAGAAGGATCGAGTTTCGATCGCGCGAAAACGCCGGCTCGGATAATGCACGCGCGTCAAGGGGACTCGCGTTTCTTTACCCCCTGTTGCATCCAGCTGCGCGACTCCGCTGCACTTGTCGCTACCCTCGTTCCCTTGACCCTCTTCAAACACATAAATTCTCTCCCTCCCTTCCCCTTTCTCTCTCTCTCTCTCTGTTTCTCTCTGTTTCTCTCTCTCTCTCTCTGTCTGTGCCTCTCGGTCTGCGCGTCGTTTCTCTTCCCCCCGTCCGAGTGTTTCCGTCTCATGACACTCCGGTTGGGGCCCTACGGAAATAGATTCGAGACCCGGCGTCTCTCTCTCTTTCGCTCTCTCTCTCTCTCTCTCTCTCCCCTTTCTCCCGTTGCTCGTCGTTCCTCGTCGCTTGTCCCTCGTCGTCGCTCGTTTCTGCTTCTCGGGAGGAAAAACAGGTGCAGCGAATAGACGCGCGCGGACCGTGCACGCGTATCGCGATCGACGCGCGTCCTCCGACTCGTCTTCGCGTGTCGTCGATGGGCGGACACGATCGCGAACAGCGACTCGAACAGTTTCAACGATTTCATGGAAACGCGGACGGGTGTATCGGGGCGTTTCACTAATAAGCCGTTTAGGGGAGACGAGTGACTCGGAGGAGGAGGAGGAGATATCCGACGGATGCAGGTCTGGTCTGGCCGGGCCGGGCCGGGTACGGAGATCGGATTCCAGGCGATCGGTCGTTCGTGCGATCCCGGTGCTACGTTGTCGGGGCTTGTCGTAGAGAAAGGGGAGGATTTCGAGGGTCGGATGGAAACGAAATGAAATGAAATAAATGAAACGAAACGAGACGAAATGAAACGGAACGGGACGGGACGAGCCGAGACAGGCACGCAAAGCGTCGAATTACGCGGAATCGCGTGTAACCGTTGGCCGTGTTCGAGGGATCCTGGATCGTTGGGTAATCGGCTTCCTCGTATTGCCACACACGGTGCCACGGCGCGTATACCGTGTTCCGTCCCCGTTCCACCTTTTCCCCGTCGCTCTCTCTCTCTCTCTTCCTCACGCTTCCTCTCTCTCTCTCTCTCTCTTTCTCGTTCTTTCCAGTCCGATAGCAGCGTTTGAAAGTGAAGTCAAGATGGCCACGTTAAAGACATCGAAGCGGTTCCTCGTCCGTGTGCCGCCGCGCAGAGACGCGTGTGTTGGAGCCGAGGCTCGCGCGGCACCCATACACCCACGTGTTTGCGCGCATGCCTCCCGTTTCCGCGCGGTCCCCCCCAACGCGCTCGCGTTGCACGTACGCGTTCGCCAAGCGCGTACGTTTTCGTGCGTGCACGCTCTCGCTCTCCTGGCCGGCGATAGTGCAGCCACGTAACGAGAGTGTTGACATTTTCTGCAATCGGGTCAGGGCCCTCTGGCCGTACCGCCGCGGCATTACCTATAACCCCTCCCGAGGCGATACACACACGGCCGAGTGCCGCCTTCGATTCGCCGGCGGTTTCCCCGCGGAAAATTCCGGATATAGGTCTATGTTGATAATGAAGTAATCGCTCCCTGTAATTAACCGCGTATTGGCGACAGTGCGCCGTGGACGCGGCGAGGCCAATTAGCATACGTTGCGGCTAAAAGATGACCTTTTTATTTGATAACCGTACGAGCCGTTTCGCTAGGTCCTTTTCTCACCTTTGTACTTTATCTGCGAGAGCATTTGAAACAAATGTAATTGCACGAGTATGTATATCGTATTACATTTGCATCTTTACGAAGCATATATAATATTCCAGCTTTGTTTGGTATTTTCAAAGCGGTGGTCAATTTTAACTGAGAATATTTAAATCGTACGTCTAGTTTCTGAATTTTAGATAAATAAATAAATTAACACGTTAAGGACCGTTAAGAAATCTATAAGACTTCTTATAGATTATAGACGAAGACTATTCGAGTCATCGAAGTGCACTGCAACGTGTCGATTTTCCACTAAGACTAAGCTGTACTCAATAGACAAAGTAGATATAGTGTGTAGAAAATAAGTGTTTGCCTTTTGACCGCAGCACTAGAATACTTGTGAGCGTAACCTCGACGTGTTAAATTGTTGTAATATTAGGAACAAGGAAAAGACAAGAAATATGTTCTAAAATATATTTTTGAAAGTTGCCGAATAAAACTCGGAATTGCTACAAACGGTCCATCCTCCGAGGGTTAACCCTTTCACTATAACAACGAGTCAGCTTCGTGATACAGATTTCATGCAAGATCTACTAAATACGAATATTATTAATTTCTTCAAAATCGAAATACAGATAAATTCTTCTCTTATCAAAATCTAGAAACAAAAGCGCATAAAGACAACAAAAGAAACAAAATTGTCCGATCTTATTATTAAAGCTAACAAGGAGAAATAAGTGCTAATCAACGCAGCGCGACAGGAATCGCAGTGCAAGGGTTCAATAAAGCGTTCGAAATAATTGCATAACATCGAGCGCGCTTCCACAGCCCGAAACAGTACCGCCCCCACCCCAGCTATGGATTTTCTAAACGCGGTGAAACACGTCTCGCGGTTCGTTGTCGTCGAATCTGGAAAAAAAACAGAGAGAACGAGAACGTAGCTTTCCTCGTCGCGCGGCAGTTTGAGAGGGCTTTCTAGGTCCGTCGTTCGTTCCGACGGAGTCGAGTATCGCCGGGGAAATAGATCTTCCTCCTCGTAACCCATTTGAAGACAATCGTGGAAATGGAACGGCGACGTTGTGTGTACATCGGCACGGTGAGTCACCGCGCGACGCCTTCTCCACGCGAAAGGATTAAACCGACGCGCGAACCGCGGCGAGAGGCGGCGGGGACGCGGGGATGCGGGGATCGCGACGAGCGACGAGACGCTTCGCAGCATCCGTCGGACCCCTTAGAAATCCTCTCCTTTTTTTCTTTTTTCTACTTTCACGAGCGCCTCTCCGCTCGAGCTCATCTAGATCACCGGTTTCCATCGTGGAAAGTAAACGCCGTTTTTCCACCGAAAGAAACCGGCGCCGCGGCGTGGCGTTTCTTTTTTATTTCGAAAACCCGCGGACGACGGGGCGCGGGGTTGAGATTTCCGTGATCGGGCGCGGTCGATTCGCCTCTTTCGATTTTCACCGGCGTCGATTTACCTTCGGGTAAAATGTTTGCTCCTTGCGTCCTCGACGGCTCCTCGCGCGGCCTTTGCCTCGCCAATTTCTTTAGGAATATCCGAGAAGCTCGGAACGCTCTCTTGCTCCGGGAAGCGGATTCCATGAACCACCTGTTGGAAACACGCCGGAGTCGCCGCGGCCACCTTTCTGTTCCCACGGAACACCGGATTCTGGCTAGCCCCGAATGTACGTCGATCGGCTTTCGACCGGTTCGGTCCTCGCGGAACATCTGGGACTAGGAGAACTGGCCCTTTCAGCCATCCTCTTGCCGTGGGGATTCGCTAAGCGACGATTTTGCGTGTCGGGATGAACTCATTCGTCCTGCGATTTCGACTAGGGGAGGATTATACTTTTGTTTAGGACGAGATTGCAAATATGCCGAAGTGTAAATTTTAAATAAGAAGGAAAATTCAGAATTATTCCTCCAGAATATTATATAATATTATATTATTAATATTGGTTTATTAACCAAGTACCTGTCGTTGTCCCTTTTTTGAGATATCAATTATATATTCTATGATTTATTTTATTTCATTTCGCTTAAGATAATAAGTCGAGATTTAATCCTTTTACAGTGTCATCGTTGTCACGGTAAATTCTCTCCAATTGCCTCTCGGATCGTAAATAAAATAGACAATTTTCAATATCGATTTTTGTTTCTCATAGCGAGGGTACAATTAGGAGAAATTTACTATACCTTGAGTGATTGGTATATCCGCCATCGTTAAAAGGCGACGGCAACTGTAGCTTTGATTACAAAATGATCCAAGATGGAAGCTGTCCAGCAGATCATAGCGATAAACTGTTGAATCTCCAATTATCGAGAAGTGTACGCTCTCGATTTAGACACGAGTCGCCCCGAGGGCCGTTGCCTAGATCCTAAAATAACGAACCTTCGCCGCTCGTTCCCACCGGCCACGGGAACCAGAAGTTCCAGAAACCCGAAAAGAGAGGCGGCGAAGGTTCCCTGCCGGAAGAAGATCGCGCTCAAAGGGACTGTCAAGGAAGTCACCGACGTAAACAAGTATAGCGGAATCTTCTGAAAACCGGAGCCCCGCTGCACGTGTTCACAGTTAATGCTCGCTAACTACCCCCATCGCGACCATGTGTTAACTGCTTCGGACGGTTTCTTTTTTCTTTTTTCGTCAACCCTTCGAAACCGATTCCTAGGGCGCACACTTGTCGCGACTCTTCCATTAACCGGAATCGTATTTACTGTAACAAATTGTTTTTTTAATTGCCGCACACGTCTTCGTCTTGAATGGGATCAAAGATACTTATTGTGATACCTATTATGATAAGTGAGATACTTATTATGATGTATATTAGGATAAGTGAGATACTTATTATGATATCTATTAGGATAAGTAAGATACTTATTATGATAAGCAAAATACCTATTATGATATTTATTACGATAAGTGATTTATCAGGCAATTTGGTAGCGTTGGCTGACTAAGAATTTTATTTCTGTAGAAATTTTTCTTTTCTAAGAAATGATTGAAATTGTTTTGGAAATTGAAATTTAAGTAATAATTGAAATTATTAATATCGTAGCTGAGAAGTGATCGTAAATGGCACAACAAGCGGTTAATACGCATATTGCGACGTCAATTTAAATAGAAATATCAATTAAATCAATTTAAATAAAAACAAGCTATTGGTCCATTAAGAAGATCGACATCAATCTTACAAAGATAGTACGTAAAAATAAAATAACATTTGAAAATGTTAACCTAACAACGATCGCCACAATTTCTTCTAAAATGGTCAGATCGCCGAGTGAGAAAGCTCGATTTCGAATTTACCCGGCAACACCTCGAACATTTGATTCGCCATTGGGTTGAACGACCCCGAAGGGATCGCGAAAATCCCTCGAACGATATCGCAGCAAAGGTATCGGTTCCCCCCGGCAGCTCGCTGAAGTCTCTATCCGTCGTGGTTCGCTCGTAGCTCCTCCGGCAACACACGCTCGAATCTCACCGCGGAAATCTCCAAGGTCCGTTCATTGTGTCGATACGATACTTCCTTCCCTCTTTATTCGACGATAAAACGCGGCGGAGCCGACGATGCGATTGGCGGCACGCTCGGTATAATTAAGCGCGAAGGACACGCGGGTCGGTAACTTAATTCCCACGAGCCTCGTACGCGTATATACTCTGTACGGTAGTACGAGAGTACGGCGCGGCTTCGTGACTTCTATGCCCGTACGTGTTCACCGTGTGGCACTTGGGTTTCTTCGCCGTGCTCGCCTGCGTTTCCACGCAATTTCCGCGGACAATCCTCTCCGACGGTTTTCGCAATGGAAATTAGCCTGCGGGCACCGGAGATCCGACAACGATCATAAAACGCAATCTGATCGCGCGTCTCTGACAGCTGCGCCGACAACTTGCGCCGCGAGTATCGATACACCTTCCATGTCGTTGCCGGGGACCGCTGCCCCTGCAAACTGATCGTTAAGTTCCTTCCCGAGGGGTTCACGACGATCGCGCCGGCAATCCTAATTGCGTTTTCTTCTTTCTTGCGCGAACGCGGTCGCTCTTGGAACAGCTGACACGAATTTAATGCGTAGAGTCAATGTTATTGGCATATTGTGGATTTTTATCCGAAATTCAAGCTGCGTAAAATATTTGTTTCATTTCTTCTTATAATTTAGAAAATTATAGATTTTCAAATATCTCTAATGCTTTTGCTGTTCTTTATAAATATATCAAATCCACAGGCTACGTTTCTAGATTACCTTTCTATATTTCTTTTATTATTCACTCATTTATACTTATTTATTTAGAATAATACTCAATAGTATAATCAAATTAGTAGGATTCGAAAATTCACAGCGCTCGACAAAGTTAATTTCTGTTTAATACTTCTATTCTGATCAATCTCTTGCTGTCGTAGACGAGACCGACCAGCAATGGAGATTTCTAGTGCCAACTCGTGTCGTCGATATTTAAACATTTAAATCAACGCAATGATTTTTTTATAACAATCATAAAGATTCTGTTGCAACCGCGAATAAAATTATTTCAAGCGCAAGTTGCCTTGTCAAAAGTCCCGTTCAATTTTTTCGACGATCGAGCGAATGCAAAGGCGTAGACGTTCCGGTCGTAAGACAATGGTTTAGGGTGGTGGAGGGACTTTGGCCGGCGTGGATGTGTTAGAACGAAATCGGCGTTTCGTTTACGGCGACGAATCGACGCGGCTCGGGCTCTCGGCTCGGCTCGGCTCGGCGCGTAATGATAATCCGTACGCGAGTAGAATAGCCGCGAAAGTAGGCCGATCGAATTCAGTAGCGTTGGAAAATATATAAGCAAAAAAGGAGGGAGGCGAGTGCGTTTGAGCGACGACGAGAGACGACGACGACGACGACGGAGACGGCTACGGCGACGGCGACGACGTGGTTCGTCGTCGTGTGTAATCTTTTATCCTTGGAACCTATCCCATATGCCGGCAGGTAAACAGTTTCGCAAGAGAATCACGGCTCTCGCGCGATACTCGGGAATTTCCTTATACTACGCGGAGCGGCGCGCCGCCGTGTGTGCCGCGGCGCGGCGCGCACACACGCGATTTTATCCGCTGCGAAATTGGGTTACGGTTACCCGGCTTAAACGATCGATCCGCCGATCGAACGGATACCTCTCCGCGCCGATGTATCGCCTAGCCGCGTGCGTGGCAGGTGGCTCTCTCGCGCGAAATAGCTAGGTTTCCGGTGACATAATTGAACCGGTCTCTCTCTCTCTCTCTCTCTCTCTCTCTCTCTACCGTGGCGTCTCGCGCGATCCACCACCGCCGCCCCCGGTGCCATTCGGTCCGAATTCGACCGATGGCCTCGTTCGTCCCGACCGGTAGTCCTGTCTAATTGCTCCGGTGAAATTGATACTTGAACCGGCCGTTGCGCAACCGGCCCACTCGACGATTTTCTCGTCCTAATGTGTGCTCACTCTCTCCGCCGATCCAAACAACGAACTCTCTTCTCCGCCGCTCCTCGGCTGGCTCTCGTTCACTGTCATCCGTCCGCGAGAGACCAAAATTAAACCCCGATAATATGATTCAAAAAATCATAAAAAAATCCCGGGCCGTTTTCCGGGAATGTACCTTCCGGGGTCGTAAAGTAGACACTTTCAGCTTCAATTTAAGGTACCTGAAGTTCAAATTGCTCCACGGGAATGTTTTTGAAAACTCGCCTACAATCCAAAAATGAGCCCCAGACGGCCTAATACCTAATTCCTCGATGCTTCGACGAATTTTGTAAAACCGATTTTTGTGATCGATTTTAAGACGAGAATTCGAAGAAGTTTTATTGGACAGCTTTGTACGATTGCGAATTTAATGTAATTACTTTTTTAAAACAGAGTCTTGTTGTATATTATTTCAAATATATGGTACAGTAATTGGTCTGTCAGAATATTATTATATTATATTATATACATTATTACGTTAACCCTCTTAGTACCGGCCAAAAGTGTCTGTATCCGAGTGAAATGTTTAAAACTCGTTTGACGAAGTTTCATCAAGTTTCGGAAAGAAATTGCAAGAATTTTGAAGAGTCTGGTAAATAACAAATTTAAAAAGGGAGAGGAAATAAGAAATGAAATTGTTGTTTGATAAAAATATTAAGAAAACTATCTTTTCAATAATAGCCAACGACGATATATCGTTGTTCGGTACTAAGAGGGTTAATATATATAGTATATCAAATAAGTATATTATTCATCCCTCTCTATGACAAGGGAAATTCGCTCGAAGCAAATTGATATAAAACTGTCTTCAAATAAAATCTTTTCTGTCAGGTAGACACAAGACACGGAAATAGCCTCTTCCAATAACTACATAAATTATAAAATAAAATTGACATTTCTGCACGACGAATATACTCGTCGTTACCAACGAAAAACTACTACAGTATCCCAGTTGCTAGATTATCGACTTGTCTTAAGATCTACGAAGCGCGCATCGCCCGATACGAATGAAGAAAATAAACCGCAATGCTGGAAGTGACTTATAAACAGTATCAGTTATATTTAACCATTACAAAGCCGATTCGTAACGGTTTTTACAGGAATTGCACCGGTTATGCGTCGAGGAAGCGGCGGCGGTGGCGGCGGCGTCAGGGAAGTTTCGCGTTTTCCATTCGTTAATCATCGCGACACCGCTTCCGCTCGCTTCATCGGATGTCCAGAAAAATTCATCGGATATTCGTGCGCGACTAGCAGCGCGGGCCCGTGATTCATATCGAACGGCGAGCCATTTGCGGAACAATATTTCCTATACCGCGTTTCCTGCGCCGTCGTCGCTGCGCGCGCGAATAATCATCGTCCGCCAGGACATAGTCGTATTCTCCGTTGCGGATCAATTTACGTCGATCGTTGTTCCCCGTATCGTTCCACCCGCGGGGATCCACCGAAATCGTCGTTCGCGAACGCGTCGTTTATTAGTTTCTCAACCGTCCCGTCGGTTTTCCTTTTCCGACGCGGCATGGTAATAGAGTCCCAGGATTTCCCATCGAGGGGACCCCGCGTTCCGACGGTTTACCCGGTTCCATTGCGTCACCACGCAATCGCCGCAGCCGTGCCGTAGTTCGAGCCGTTTCCATTTTGTTTATTCGGCCGCGTTCACGGAAGATTCCCGGCGTCGATCTCTCGGGCCGAATCGCGCGGCGCGGCGCGGCGCGGCGCGCGTCGATCGTAAATGTCAAAGCGATTGCGTCCGCCGCGGCCGCGGTGAGAACCCAACACGTATCTATCTCCTCCGTCGCTCAATGTTGCGCTCAACCTTCCTTGTCCGCCTCGACAATCTCCCCGTGGAAGCACACCTAACCGTGTACGACGGACCTATCGCGACTTTCCTAACGAAACCGTAAAAATCACTCTCGCGAGGATATTTCACACTGTTTGTTCTTCTCGAGGGGGTGGGAACACGGCTTGGCTGGCCGAGCGTCGGCTAAGCGCGCGCGCGGCTAATGTCCTTTTATATTTCTACATGCTGAAGAAACGCAATTAACCTGTTAGGTACGGATGAATTTTGCGCGGACGCGCTGTTCCTTTGGACGACGGGGGTTCGCGGCGAATTACGCGTGAACGATAGAGCATTATAATTTGCGACGGGTAACGCTGTTTCCACATTGGAATGAAGCTTTCGTGATTAAATTATGACTCTTCTTGGAGATGAGATTCGTATATTTTAGCTGTGATTATTTATTTTAATAATCGATGGAATTGAGCGGGGCGCGCAGCGATGTAAAATGTTATCCGCGAAAGCGGATACTATAGCGTATCGTTCCTAAGAAGTTAATGTCGTTAGTCTTGTTCTGTGGGTAGTGGAAAATTAGAGAAAGTATGCAGAATCCTGGAGGTTGTGCGAACGAATACGAAAGGGAGCGTCGCACGGTTGTACCTTGAATTTTTATTTCTTTCTTATTTATATATATTGTTTGGCGCACACCTATTGGAGTATAGAATTACCAGACTATGGATCTTTATGCAAAATAAGAGTGGCCTGCGTTGGCTGCAAGATGCGAGAACTTAACAAACATTGTTCCCTTTCTAAACGATTTTATTGAGCAATATTGCTGTAATATAATAGAATGGTAGAAGGAAAGATGTAACAGTTATCGTCCTGCTCTATCAAGATCCGCGACATAACGTTAGATTTACGAAATTTCTAAATTTACGATTACTAATATCGCAAAAGATATGGAGAAAGCAAAGACTATATTTAATTAAAAGTTAAAGTAAAAATTAAAGTAAAAATTGCGAAGATACATTTATCCGATACATGTGTTGCTTGCTGCAAATATTACAATAAACTCCTGTTAAAAATCATAACAAATGACTTAAGGATTCCACGAGAAGTTCCATAAACCAACTACCATGAAACAGCTGCTCCGTAAATCTAGCATCAAAGTGCCATGTCAACGATAATATCCAAACAAAAAATGTCCCCCATTTTTATGTAACCAGAAATTCGCTGCTTTTTCCGAGAACACGTCCAGACCACCCTAATTTCCCAGTGAAAAGAACAAACACCGTCGCCGAAGTTGTGCGGGGCAAATCACCGCCCACGTGCGAAATGTGCCGAGTCCAAGAGATCGCCGCTGGATCCCTCGATCGGCCACGGTGCCGCGGAAGCCCCGAGCACCCTGAATACCGAGCCCCTCGCAGCTGGCCCGCGCCGAGCCCGGCGATTACCATGAATTCGTAATATTCTGCGTGAGACGTCCGTCAAACGGCCGCAGGCATACTTGATGTCAAAGGATCGGCGGAATCAGACGTTCGCCGCGAGATTGATAGGATCTGTTATTGAGCGCCGGTCTCTCGATAATATTCTAAAGTATTCCCCCCTCGGCTATTTCCTTATCATTAAGCAATCGATCCGCGCGCGATTCCTCTATTTTTTTCCGCAACGCGTGTCTCGGCCGGGGCCGTTGTCGCTTCAAAGAACGCCGTTTCCCACGTTGCGCCCGACTCGTTTCGTACCCCGTGCAATTCCGTATGGATTTCCTTCGGCGAAGCAGCAAATTGGCCAGCTTTTTCCACGTCGTCGTTGTCGGCAGCCGGTATCGTTAACGAATTCTGTTCGCCGCGACTCTATTTTCTTCGTCGCGGTTCCCCGCACGATCGGTTCCGTTCTCGTTCCTGTGTGTCCAGTCCCCCGCCCTACCGGCGTTCGATCCGCCCGAATTCGAGCGGATTCTGGGCATATCGACGGACCGATCGCGTCGGAGCATCCGATTCCCGTCGGCGTCGGGAAAGAGACCGACAAAGCGAGAGAGAGAGAGAGAGAGAGAAAGAGACGGAGGTAGGGATACGTGTATGGCAACACAACAGTTTAGAGTGAAGTGTTACGTCAGTGAAAGTGTTATGCCAATGTGGGCCGAGGCTAACCTGTGAGCCCTGTCTCCGCGTGTACACGCACTTACACGCGTGCAACGGGCCGCGCCGAGCCGAGCGGAGCCGAGCGGAGCCGCGACGAGGAGGGGGCGGGAGGAGGGAGGGAGGGAGGAGGAGAAGCGCGCGAGCGGCGACGAACACGGTGTTCAGCGCGGTGTCGGAGACGAAATTCCGTGTCGCTTAATGTTACAGCCGCGACCGCTGCCACCGATCTGTTCCCTTTCCGATTTCCCCCGTCCCCGCGTGACGCCTGTCGCCGATCCGCGGGAAAGGATCGAGATACTAAATCGAGAGGCGTGCGCGCCGGACAACTTCTGGAGAGCAAAACTGCTCCTTCCTGTGCTTTCGCGGCGGCTCTGCGCTTCGCTGGCTCGCCGCAACGAACCCGGCCCGGGCCGATTCTTACGGAATATTAAAACGCTAATTGCAAGAAACGCAAAAATATTTTTCGCCGCTTCGATTACTTTATCGAATCGAACGCGACGCAGTCTCTGCATTCTTTAAATACCGCAATTGTTCCGTCCTACATTTTTGTCCTAAATCCATAAATCCGCGGTCTGGTGATTAGAATTCTATCGACCGATTTTACAAGCGCAGTGCGCGACAATGAACGTAACATATACAGGTTGTCCCAAAAGTGACTAACAATCGAAGAATGAGAGGTTCCTGAGGTCATTTGAAGCAACTTTCTCCTTTACAAAAAGTTCCTCCGAGGCATCGTTCGCTGGTTATCAACGAAAAACGGTGACCAATGAAAGACAAGATCCAGCTGGTGCGAAGCAGCCAAGCAGCGCTCGTCTCTCATTGGTCACTGTTTCTCCTCGATAACTCGCGAACGAAGCCGCGCATTGCATTTTCGTTCAGGAAGAACTTACTTCGAATGACCTCGGGAACGCACACCATTTCCCGATTGCGGGTAAATTTGATTTTTGTTCGTAAATTGTTCGATAAATGAGAAGTCTGCATAGCGGTGTAATTCAGGGCGAAGGCTCTCCTCGACGCAAGGGTCGATGGAACGGCAGGAGGTCGCAAGACGGATGCTGCGTCCGCTCTATCAACTTTCGACGTCCGACGGTATCGCTTTTATTGTTAGGCGGGTGACATCTTCGTCGAAGAATGCGCCGTTAAGGATATGATACGTAATGGGGCTCCCAACGTGGGACGGTGTATCTATCCGCACCGCGGCGTCTTGGCCTGGTGTCGTCGAGCGCGAGACGATCCTACGTTCGCCGGCGATCTACAGTTTCTCCTTCGCTGGTCCCACGCGACGCGGGTGTTTGCGTCGCGTTCGCGACGCCCATGCGTCGGCTTTTTTTGCGATCGCCGCTTCCGAAGTGTCGTAAATAGGCTCCTCGTTTGCATTAGCTTCTCGGCCGCCGCGCCGAACACCTGAAGAATGCCGTAAAATCGAAGTACCCCCATTTCTTCGAATCAACATCGAAATGTTATTTAGCGCGACATCGATCGCATTCCTAATGAAATTAGAAAGATGTAACGGTGGGTTGTTGGTAAAAATCGTTTCAGCTCTTTCCTATTAAAAGAACGAGCGTTATAAAATGTACAACACATAACAATATATAACATATAATGTATAACATAATATACACAATTTGCTGAATACAATGTAAATAATATTAATATAATTTGCTAGCTTGCTGAACAGCATACTTTGTTCGAAAATAATTTGTATTGGGTTCTCTTAATTCATTTAGGAATTTAATATAATTTAAGCAAGCTTCATCGAATTCACATGAAAAGAAGTGCTTCGAAAAGCATTTCCAAATCTGAGCGGAGATTGAAAATTCGCGAAGATTGCATCCCATTTTTTACAGTCCGAAGGCAAATTTCACTTCGTTGAATCGCATCCGTCGGATTCTACGGCGTCGAACGTCCCGTGGAGAAGGAGACTCCTTGGCCAATCGAACGCCGTTAAAAGGCCGCGGATTTTCGCGGGCGTCTGCAACGTTTGTTAAAACAGAGTTGAAAATTGTTCGAGGAACGGGCGAGGAGGATAACAGCGCGACAATTAAGTGGAGAGAGAGAGGCTCGTTTACCCAGCGTGGGACCGGGCGAGCCGATAACAATCCCATTTAATTGACAGGCCAGGCCCGGT
The DNA here is from genome assembly GCF_028453695.1 of Augochlora pura. NCBI lineage: Eukaryota > Metazoa > Arthropoda > Insecta > Hymenoptera > Halictidae > Augochlora > Augochlora pura. Next base: position 3,816,201 of record NC_135779.1, on the reverse strand, counting down.
CGCGAACGTTAGCCGGGCAACGCAGACGGGTTGAACATCGGAAACGAGTGGAAATAAAATCGGCGGAAAAGGTGGCCGCGGCTTGAGAAATTGGACGACAGCCGAGAATTACACGGGGAGAGCAGACCGCTCTCGCCCGGGACTGTTAACCGGGAATTACCGGGCCGTCCGGTGACCCAGTGGGTACATACTCCTCCTCGGCGCGTCGCGACACCTTTTGACCGGACCAAGGAGCGGATCGATACTCGGAAAGCGACAGGTTGAAAACGCGCACGGCGCCAGAATTAACAGGGCGTTAGGGCGAGAGGAGCGGGCTCCCGTGGAAATTTGACGGGAATATCGAGGTCTCGGATTTATTCATGGCCAACAGTCGCCCAAACCCGGTCCCCGTCTGCTATTCGTGGACCGCGTTCAATTATTTTCGCCGCGGAATCATCGCCGGCCGATCGGCAACGAACCCGCTACCGCCGAAATACGGTTCGCCGCGCGGCGAGTTTCGGGCTATAATTTCACCGTCGGATTTGTCCCGCATGCGCGCGGAAACGTCTCGACCGATGTAACAGCTCTGTAATAAGTAATCGAACATCGATTCGAAACGTCGTCGTCGTCGTCGAACATCTGCTTGCGAAATTTTTAACAACGCTCGCACGAGAGCCTCTGTTTCGGAATCTCTGATCCAGTCTCCAAAGCGAGCGACGGGTCCTCGGAACGAATCGATGAGTTCTCGTCATCCCGCCCGATCGATCCCCGATTCGTCGCGATCGAATTCCGTTCGACGGCTCGCTGGAACGCGTTACGTTCTCTCGTGTGTCCGATGAGAACCTTTCGCGCCACCCTGTCGCTTTCGGTGTATTTTCTCCGAGACACGTCGACCCCCTTATTAAACTCATTACACGTAACTGACAACTGAAATGCCCCGTCAGAATCCACGAGTGTACAGCTTTTAAAGAGGACCGGCTGTCTCCGACTGGTTTTTCCTTCACCGAAATCTCAGCGCGACGTTTCGACGCGCGGACAACTATATTTCTGTGCTTCCGAAATTGGTCCCGCATTATCCGCACACTTTCCTCGTCTAGCCAATATTGATCGGGACAGAAATGGAATTACACAGCGGCCAAATAAACCATTTCTATCGCTTTATCTGCCTCGCGACAAACTGAACACTGTCATAAGATACCGGCATTTCGTTGAAAAATATCTAAATACTAATCTTTAATATTTCTATATTTTCTTGAATATTTATATATATATATTACTGAAAAAAGGATATAATTTACAGAATAACATTAACACTTAATTGGTTATTATTATACAGCTCTAATTATACTTTTTTAATTGTACAAATTATACATCAAGAAGCCTACAAAAGCGAGGTAGAAGTACTTTGTAGAAAAGTGTGAGCGCATTAAATGTTAAATTAATTCTGTATTTAGTATAAACAACGAATAGTTCATTTATTATTAGAAATGGCCGTGCAATAGATTCCATTCGTAATTTTCGTGGCAAGCTTGAAACGAAGGGGGTTAAACGAAAATTGAACTAGACCGAGTTCTTGGAAGATAATTGCGCGTCCCCCGATAATTTGACCGTCCGTCACGATCGCCTTTCCCGAACGAATTAAAAAAACCTTATTCCACGTCCTCGTTGTAGGCAGAGACGATCGATCCGCGGCTCGGAAGATAGCATAATAGCCGGTCCACGGAAATCCCGCGTCAGGCGAGCCCGCGCGAGCCTCCTCCTCCTCCTCTTCCTCTTCCATTGTAACGTGCGACGACCGGGCCCCGCAGCCCCGAATCCGTCCGCGATTCCTTTTATCTGCGGCGAAATTGCGAACCGGTTCGACGTTGATTTACAGCCGGGACATTACGCAAAGCTCCGACGTTATCGGCGCTCACGCGCTGCCAAGGAGCGCCGCGGCCATTTTCTCCGCGTTCGCCTAAATTAATGGGCGCCCCACCCCACCCCTCGCGGCCGCCTATCGGGCCAATAAAGAATTCGGCGAGCTTTCCTCGGCTGGGCGGAGTCCGATTAGAAAAGCCCGATCGGGATCGCAGGTGAGGAATAATAAAAGCGAGCCGCGAAAAATGCTACTCCGTTCGTTGGAATCCAGTTTTCTGTCTAGTCATCGGGATCCAGTCTCCCGGAATAATGTTGCACCGTAAATGAAACTTGCTCATTTGCGACCCGACTGGTTCTATTCGCGTAACCAAACCTTTTTTTTATATTATAGAATACTTTAGGCGGATATAATTTTGAAAGAAAAATAACTTGGCGGCCTATTACCTTAAAAACACGTTCCTTTGGTATTTTTTGATAAAGATACCATGCAACTTTTTGCATCGACGTTTTCCATATATATATATTTGAAGGGGTTGAGTAGAATTTTATTTCGACGATGAATAAAAATCGAAGACTGATATAATACGAGATATAATTTATTGAATAATTGATCGAATAGAAATGGTAAAATATGAAGTGTTTTCTTCATAGGTTATCAATTCATTTCTTCCGTATTACTTCATAGAATTACTCGACTAAAGAATTTTCCGAATTATTCGAATAAGGTAGATGTAATAATTTACGACAAGCAGCGAATTATTCGAATAAAAGAAATTCAATCGAGTAATTATCGCAGAGAAAAATATTTATTCGACAAAGTCCGAGTAAAGTCCAACTGCGGTATAGTGCCAATCGTGAGAGATGCTCTTACGGTTGCCATATCCGTTTCACTTCTCCAAAAGGAGAGACGAAACGATATCGGTTCCCTCGGCATAGCGAGCATCGACCAAAAAACGGGATAACGCTATCGGATAGATTCGTAAAAAGTGGCGAAGAGGCGTCCGGCAGCGCGGCGAGCGATTTTATCAAGCGCGTCGTTTCAAGATTCGAGCGCGGCGTGAAATAATTGATCGAATAATGACTGGAAGAAGACCGCTATCACAATTCCAACGATTGGGGAGCTAGTGGGAAAGAGGCAGATGCCGCGGCGCTATAAATTAACAAACACCGGATAGAATTCTCTCAGGGTGTTCGATGGTGAAAAAACCAGTGTAACGGACGCGCGTGCTCCGCACAGACTGCATGACACGTGTCGGTTTTCTATCGTGCTCATAATTATAAAATGCCCGTCACATCGAACAGAACTCTCGCCGGCTCCGCCCAGCCGTAACGGTTTAACCCTATCCATGAAATTTTTACCGTTCCACGAACGGGTGAATTTGTGGAAGCCGTTTGTTCGACCATAGGAAACGGCGTTGGAATACCGTTCTAAAATGGATATCGGTCGATACGGAACCCTTTGGAAATTTCCTGCGAATTCTCGACGGACGATGAAAATTGCAACGCGCGGCGCCCGCCTTCGACTTCCATTGTTCCGACAACGATTCTCGCCGGGCTGTCGCGTACGAGTCTCGAATCATGTTCTGGCCAGCTGAACCGTACGAAGGTCGGGGGACCCAGCCGCGAAATCGCGTTCGGAACCATCCGCGGGGGATCGACGAGGTGTTCGCGATACGACGCGGATAGAGACATTTGAGAAGTTGGCAAGCGCGCGAGCGGGTTGTCCGATGCGTATCGCGCGAGAGAGAGAGGAAAAGGGAAAAGCTCGTCGGGGACCGAGGGAAACCGGAAGTCTGCTCGGTGTCACGATCGCCGGAGCGTTTCTCTCTTGTCCTCCGCGGCGAAGGCGGAGGACCTATGGCCCCGTCATGGGACTTACTCCGCGCCCTTGAAGGGCCACTCCGCTCGCTCCGCCGGTTTAACGAGGGATGCGTGAGCGTCTGCGTTTCTACGTGCGTGTTCACTCGCTCCGAGGCGATCTAGATCCCGACCACCTTGAGATTCCACGAACGGGCTCTCCCTCGGCCGGATCGTCGATCAAAGAAATCGCGCTCTTCCGTTATTTTCGCGTCCTCCGTCGACGCCGCCGTCTCTCTTTTCTCTTTCCCGGCCGGGTTTTCCGCCGGATAGAAATTACCTATCCACGTTGCATATTCAACAGGCCGCGACGGCTTTTAAAAGACCAGAAACGTGGCCCGGCAAGAGGATCGCTCGTTTCCAGCGCGGCATCGATCACCGGTCGGATTACCGATCCGGCATCGCGCCGATCCCTGGCAAATATAACATATTATTTTTTCGGCGTTTTTCCTTGCATCACAAATTTTATCGTAAAAATATGTATTTATTAATAAGACATTTCATTGCGGTATCATGTCAGTGGTCCAGAGCTTAACCCTTTGCACTCGAGCGGCGACTCTGCGGCGCCATTAAAATCGTTACAACACGTTCCAAAATTATCTTCATAAATATCACCGAAGCATAGATTGAAAAAAAAAATTGATGAAAGTGTAACTATATGAGTCACGAGACTCAAGTTCACGCGCATAGAATAAATTTTGTTATATAAAATGGAAATGCCTAAAAGTCAGAAAAGTTATATTTGTTTCGCAGTTGAAACGCCGTCGAGTGCAAAGGGTTAATCTTTTGTGTTCGAGGGCTCTCCGGGCGCGGAGCCATTTAAAATTGATTTTTATTGCCACCGGAGCTCTCTCGAGCGCAAGGGATTGAAATACTTTCTATATTAATTTATCGTCTCGCGTTTAAAGAATCATTGAAAACGCGAACACCGCGTGGTACGATTCCGTGCGCAAAGGGTTAAGTAGACCAGAGCGTTTCAGAAATAGGCGATCAGGAGAAAATTTGCCGGAGAGGAACACACGGCGCGCCCTCGAAGCTCTCAGGTGGAACGTGTTGCACAGAGAGCCTAAACACGTCGGTCCGCGCGGGCCGGGCGAGAGAGGAAGGCTGCGTCGAAAAGTGGGTTGAACTCGTGCACCCGGTATTTAGGTTAATCAATTTTCTCGTCCGATCGTTGGCGCGCGGAACCGAGCACCGCGATAAGGAGGCGTTCGACGAGCCGCTTATCGGTCAACGTCCTGCACCACCAATTTTCCACGATAATTTATTCCCACGGATCGACCCACATTCGTCCCCGGAACGAGAACTTTTGCCGCGTTTAAACGCCCGGACACGTGATTACCGCAAATAACCGTTCTTTTATTCATCTCCTCTTCGCGCGATTCTGCAGCCGCGGGAATAGGTCAGCTGCGGCTAGGATACGCGTTTCGTAATCGTTTGGTGTCCGAAGTTTACCCTTTCTGATGCCCGAGTGACTCCGAGGCAGCGCTAAAAATTATAATTTTTATAAAATAATTTTTACTTTGGAAATTTATTTGTATTAAAAGAGAGTGTTAGGGATATAATTATTTCACGAAACTCAATTTCGTAAAATGTATTACTTATAAATTATATAAAATGGAAGTACGGTTATTTAGGAACATTATTTTCGATGTAGAGTTGAAATAAATTCGAGTGCCGTATAGAAATGAAACATTATAAATAGAGGAAAATACAAATTCAAATTTCAATTTTAAATTATTAAATTCAGAACCCAGTTGCCTTGGCGAGAAACTTTGAAATTTCGAAGTATAATATACGACGACAATGGAAGTATCATATCAAGTGAATAAGCAATGCATACTTCGCTCTACAAATTCGCTTTAAAATCCACGTATTTTCATACTTAATGTCCCGATAGGGTGGCAGCGATTCCGATGTTGGGAAACGCGCTGTCGATAGCGGAGACGAGTCTCGAAGTCGACCGAATCGCGCGCGCGCGGGGTCGTTTTCAACCGGAAATCAGCCGGCGATCCCCGCTTCTTGTCGCGTTTCACGGTCCCTCGCGCAGCCATCTGCGTTCGTCTCGCTCGTCTAGGGACCTGTCAAAGCAACCGAAGCAGACCCGAAGGCGAGAGAGAGAGAGAGAGAGAGAGAAAAAAAGCGGCTTATCGAGAGAATCGTTCGACCGAGCCGAGGAAAAAAACGCGACGCGAGAATAACTAATGAACGCCCTACACGCATCGTTAAAAACGCGTCGTTGCGAACGGAGCTGTCATTCGTCGGGGAACGCGTTCTCGAGTGTCGACTTGCCCGAGGGGTGCTGGGAAAAAAAAAAAAGAGAACAGAAATTTTCCGTCGACGGTCCTCTCTTGAACCATTCCTTTCGTTGATCGTTCTAGCATCAACAACGAGGAGCGACGACTGGATTGTATTACGCTTTGAGCTCCGAATAAACAAATTCTGGCGACGGCCCCTTTCCCTTCGTCGCTTTATCACGATTAGATGGGGATGACAGATGCCGGAATTAACGAAACACTTAAACACGATGCGTTGTTTTAGGAGATTTTTTTGATTAATTTAATATAATGCTATAATATAGTATTATATTGTATAATAATATAACAATTATTGTAATTTATTATAATATCACTTTTACTACAGTAGGTAAGAAAATTGAGTCAACATTTTTGAAATAACTTTTGGTATAATTAAAAAGTTACAGTTTCAAACGAGCTATACCATTTCAAATTTACCGACTCACTTATGCTCCACTGAAAAATTTATTCAACTGTTTCCTACGAAAGTACCTCCACAGTTGCAACAATTTTGAAAGAGAATTAAAATAAATTTGTCATTTCACCCAGCAGGGTATTAACTATCGAACGGACAATATTTTGACGGCGAGCTTGAATTCTGAAATTCGTATTGTAGGAAGCGAGGGATTTCCCAGCGAATTTTCGTGTCGCCGGAATCGGTGTAGGTATAGGAGGACAGTTCCCACCGTATGAATTATTGAAACGATAGCGGCCGGGGTATCGGGGAAATGGCATCGAAAGAGAAGATGGTGCAAGAGCGGCATAAAAAGGGAAATCAGGGTCCGGCCGTCGGGAGAATCTAATCCGAAATCCGGGTATCGAGACGTTACGCCACACGCTGGCATCGCGTTATCGGATTTCCTGGGAGAGCAACGATCTCAACAATCGATAGCCTAACCGCGCGACACCCTGGAAACGGGAACAAGATCGAAAGTCAAGTCGCGGTGCAGCCACAGCGCGAGACCAGCGTGTCGAACACTGAAATCCATCTTCTGATTCTCGCTACTGAAATCAACGGTATTTCCATCGCCGTTTTTCCATCGGATAAAATTTCCACGCTCAAACAAATCTTTCCTTTAATCCGAACGCGCGCAAACGTCCATCGTTGCGAAAACCACCATCGTCGACGATCTACCGAACGTAGAACGGAGCATTAATTTTCGTTTAATTCGAGGCACAAACGATTTTCTGCTCGGCGAAAGAGAGAATTTTTCTCCGTTCCCGCTGCTCGTGGCGTAATCGTTCGTGGCTGGTATTTCCACGGAGATCCGCGGCGCGGTCTCTGCCTATATAACGCGCCGTTAATTACACGCGAAGACCAATGTGATATTCTCGACGAAATCGATGATGCAGTCGATTCTTTCTTCCACGCCGATGTCCGCGATGCAAAAAGAGCGTTCGCGCGCGCGCGCGCGCGCTGGGTATGCGGCACGGTTCGTCCACCGCGAATGGAAGTAAAAAAGTTGGCGCGTGGATTCGATACGGCGGCGGTTCGTTAGGTCCCGAACGCAAAAACGCCGATAATCCCCGCTGAATAGATTGCGCTTTCCGCTATCGGCATGCGATGCCGGCCACGCACTGTGTCAAGGCCCCGCTAGACTCGCGCGCCCGCGCCCGCGATGCTAATAGACTCATAGAGCGAGGCGAACAGAGAAAAGGAGAGAACGAGAGTCGCGAGAACGAACAGAGAGAGGGAGAGGAACAGAGGGGCTTACCGTTTCACTCTCCGGCCGCGGCCGGCCAGGGCTGTAGCAAAGCCCGCTCGCTTTAATTCGATTCCGATCGGCGAATTATTTAGCAGCTTTCTTCGACGGCCGTGCTTCGTTTACTCTTTCCTATGCAAGCTCGACGATTTCCCGGCGTTACGAACGCGAGGCTCTTTGCTCGAGGCGAACGACTGTTCCGTTTCAGCGGATCGTCCGCGATTTAGCTAAATTAAAATCATAGATTTCTGCACAGTTTTACGTATATTCTAAGATGCAATATCTACATGCCGAGGTGTTAAAATAAGTCGAGTGGAATAATAATAAGTGAAGTTGGTATAAATTGACTTGACTCTAAATCATCTTAACTCTACAATTTTTTATAGAAAGAAATTGTGCATAAAGCATGCATCGAGGCATACAAGAATAATGAAATAAGTATTTTCAAAATCACGATAATTCGGAGAGACAGGAGGATCGCGAATTATTGAGAACAATCGATCCGATTGTATTGACATGATCGGTGCCGGAATTCGTTTCAAGTACAACTTGAGATGCGCATGCCGTGCAAGATTAGAGTACACGCGTTTTTTTAAATCAATTTAATAATATTATTATTTGCTCGGCCATATACAGCTCCGTGCGTGAGACGAAAATGATAGTCGCTAATTTGAAACGACTAAGCCTCAGACATCGCGCGCGTATTGTTTGCGCGCACGAGGGTAATCACAACCGAGAAAGCTCTGATCGTTTCAACTCCGACGAAGAGTTGCAGCGTCTGCGGCAATTGCAAAAAAAAAAAGAAAGAACGCCGAGCCGCTTTCGTCGTCGTACTCGCGCTTTCAATGCTGTTTCTGTTTGTTGCGAGCGCGGGACGAATGGTAACGAAAGATCGTCGCCAGAGGCAAGGGACAATCGAGCGCCCGATCAACGAAAGGTAATCGAGTGGATCGGTGTTGCGGCGTGGATCGGAAGCGTATAAAAGGGAAAGGAAAATCGAACGCGAGGATAGAACGAGGCGCTTCCGCTCCGGGATATCGGCTTCGTGGAAGAGTAGTCGGCGAGATACGATCCGCGACGTGTAGGAAGAAGCGTTGTAAATTGGGTCGTCGAGGAGCGCGCGTCACTGATTACACAGTTCGCCGTGGTCGCTCGATCCTTCTCCCGCGTTCGCTCGGCCGCAACCGCAGCATGCCTCTCTCTTCCTCTCTCTCCCCCTCCACGCTCTCTCTCTTCCTCTCCTTGTCGCTCCGTATGGTTGAAACTCCTCTGTCCCGTTCGCGCTTCACCGATTCGCGATATATCTTCGGCTCGGTGCTCGCGAGCTCGCCTAGACCCAGATGCAGGGCCGTGACCAGGCACGAACCGGCACGCAAATACACTCTCGCCTCACTCTAGATATACAGCCTATTTGATCGATCGCCCGGTCCAGTCCCTCGGCCGCGGTCGGTTCGGTTCGCCGTATCGGCCCGTCCGCGAAATTTTGACGCATCGGTGGCATCGGTGCACCGTTGCGCCATGCGACCCGCCGTTTCCGCCGCGCCGCTCCCTTCTGCCCCCCGACAACTTCCGACGCGCGGAATTGCGTTATCGGCGGCAACCCGAGTTTTACCGACAGACCCGACAGATGGACCCGATTCCCCCGCGATCGATCCCTCTCGGATCGGTTTTTCCGCGCGACCGTGTGCCCGCGAGCGCGCGCGCGCGCGCGAGAGAAAGAAGTGCCTGGGTGCCGGGAGCTGTACACGATTGTCTAGCAACCAGTCGAAATTACCGGTCCAATAAAAGGTGTATATATACGTTGATCTCGATGAATTACAACTGCGCACGGTCGGCGCTAATACTCCATCGTAAAGAGAAAACCTTGAAAAGATTACCCGTTTCTTCTTTTTTCCAAGTTAATCGCGAAGCGAAACGAACTTTCCGTTCGACCCAATAAGATAACAAAGAGATCGCTTTTACTGTTTCTCTTTATCGTTCTTTTCGTTTCACTTCGTTAGGTATGTCGCGCCGGAGACAGGAGACGACGTAGGATAACGTGCACTGTTGCTGACCGCTTTAATTGAGATTAGCGAGTCGATACATGTAATGTAATGGCCTTTCGACTTAATAAAATTTTCATCGAATTAAATGTAGCCGAATGTTTTCGAACGAAGTTATTTGGCTAAAATATATCTGTTCTTCGATTATTTAAGGGGGTCAAGAATTATTACCGTAATCTTGTCTAGTTATCAATTTTATGTATTATTGTAAGCAAGCATTTTGATATATGAGAGACGATTGTTATTTTAACGATTGTCTCAAGATAAAGGCTAATCACTGTCACACAACCTGCAAATCTCAGTGCAACATTTTAACATGAATGATTTTTCCATTATCTTTCGTCTTTTATGAATTGTTTTATTATTCCCCGAGTCATTTTATAACGATGACAAAACTTTTCATTCCTCGACACTATTTTTACCGATATCTTGCATCACACGATTTACCAAATTAATTTCGCGATGACTATAGCAAAGTACAAGAAGTGATTACATAGAAAACATAGAATATTTAATATCATTAGAAGACGTAGTTTAGACCCTTTTTGTAAAAATGGTGTTAAATGTAAATTAATAAAAGATGTCTTCATATACCCGCGGTAGAAATAGTGTCATCGATAAAATATTTCTTTGCAATCAATTGTTCGACGCTCGTGGTTGAACGATCAATCCTTGTATACGCCACCCTATCGCTGTAAAAATCGCACCAAACACGAGGTTGCGCTATTACGTTAAGACCGCGCACCTAATTCCTGATAGACCCCGTGGTGTACCTCTGATAAAAGTCTTCGTACGCTTGCGAGAGACGGACGCGCCTTTCGCGAGCCAGCAAACAGGGAAACTGTTGCAGTTTTCATGAGACGACTCTCTCGTCTCCGGCGGCCAAACACGGCGAAGCGCGTGCGGCCGTTTCGCGATCGGTGTCCTCGAAACCGATTCTCCTTCTGCAGGTTGTTGCCGTGGCGATCGGCTCGCGAGCCATAACGCGTATATGGCCGAGACTTTCCGCGGGCTACGGACCGGTGCGATCGATAGAGATGGATCACCACCGGTTCTCCGTAATCTCGCGAGGCGCTCCGGGAATCCGCTTGAACCGGCGCGACGCGGCGCGACGCGGCGCGACGCGACGCGGCGGCCGAGTTTCTCGGCGCTTCACCGTCGTCGCCGCTCATCGATCTCGACGGCGATCTCGGCCGTGCGACGGACCAGCGGAAATCAAAAAATTATCGATCGCCCCGAAATAAACGGAGAGAGAGAGAGAGAGAGAGAGAGGTCGCTCGGTTTGGTTCCCGCGCAATTAACCGCAGCCCGGGCGACGTCTGATGACCCAATTCGCGTCGGAAACAGCACACCGGATTGCTCGAATTCGTTTCTTTTTTTTCGGACCGCCGCGACGCCCGATGAATATTATATGCCGCGACGCGAGAGCACCGTTCCTTCGCCGACGATAAATATCCGTCATCTGGATATCGTACGGCGTGTAAAAAAAGCACCCGAAATCTCTCATTAACAAGCTCCGCCGGCGTTTAGATTTCTTAAAACGTTTGTCTCCGTATCACATATGATATGATACATTGCGTATGACATACGCATTGTCCTCATACATTCTTCCACTAATTTGTGGCATATGAAACGCATCTATGATCGAACAAGAATCGATCATATGCAAACAAGTCAACGATCTATAGAATTTATTCACTTCTGTTCGCATCGTCGCGATTGCGACGCCTCGCGAATCGTCGTCCGTCGCGCACGGAGCAGCCCTTTTTGGCGAAACGCGCGTGGCCAACGATTCGCGCTGCGAAAGGCGAACCGCGCCGTTTTCGCTTTCCGTTTCGCAGGAGGAAACGGAATTCGCCGGCGATCGAGGAGGGAAGAGGGACACGATAACGCGCAGCAGAAGTTTGTTTCGCAAAGTTCCCTTGGTCAGGCATTCGCGGGCCGGTTACTTCATCCTGCGCATTCCGACTTGCGAAACGGCCAAGTCTCGCGCCGTTGCGAACTTGGCCAGCGAGTCGATTCCGCGAAACGGATGTTTCGGACCCCGGCCCGACGCCGGCTCCGCAGCTCAATTATTTCCCCGCTCGATCGCGGGAAAGCGTTTCTCCCCCTGGCGCGGCGCGTTTTCTTTTTCGTTCCCCTTGAAAATCAACCGGTTCGGCCGGCCAGCTCTCGACCGATTTCGAGAACGAATTACTGTTTTCTGTTAATTAAACCGCGCCGCTCTCCGTCCGCTGCGCGGCGTTTCGCCACAAGTAGAAACGGTCTGCCACGGGCAGACAAACGGACGCGCGGCTCTCCGCGAATCGCGCCGCACGAAGTACAATATATTCACGCGACGGGCGCCTCGCTTCTTTCGCAGAAAGGAAGTTTGAATAATGAAGTTCCGTCGTAACTTCGTACCAGACGTGTTTCGTCTTCGAGTTTTTGTCCTGCCACTTTGCTATTAATTTCTGCGTCGCTGAAACGCGCGGGACTTCGCGCAAAACGTGGCGGCTTCGCTCATAAAACTTTTAGCCAAACTATGTTGCAAGAAACGGGATATCATGAAACATTCACGCCTCGAATGTTCATGGAAATTGTCAGCGCTCCCGTCGCGTTCGTGTTCTCTCGTCCAAAAGAGTCTTTTATAATGTTTCCCTTTTCATTTCTTCTTTTCCCTCGCCGGTCGGTTAGGAAATTATCAGTTTGCGCGAAAACACGCGGCGTGAAAAGTTAATAACGCTGTAGGCGTGCGACCGTTCTCCCCGTCGCGGTTATTGCATAAAACGATCCACAATGTTTCTGCGAAGACGGCCGGCCGTCGTCGTCGAGTCGCGGCTGTGTGTGGAAAAGAAAAATTTTCGCCGGTGCGACGCGCCGCGTCCTCGCCGCGGTGGAAATCAGTCGCGTACGGAGAGATCGTTGATCCGTAATCGCGACGATTCGGGGCTCGCTCAGACATGCTAACACCGTTCAATGGCCGTAAATAATAACCGTTCAGCCGGTCGGGCTCATGGAAATTTCAACGGGCACGAAAAGTTAGCGGAATGATTCGCCGCTGGCGGAGTTTTCGAGTGCTCTGTTCCGTCGCCGGTGCCGCGGCGGCCGCCGCATAAACGCGAGAGCGCGAACGGCAGACAGGCCGGGAGGAAAGAGAGGCGAAACGAGGGGTCGACGATGACGAATCATCTGTAACTAATAACGCAACTTGCGCGAGACCCTTCACGAGGGTGGCCGGCCTCAATAATGCAACGCGTTCGATGGTGGATGACAACGATGCACGCGATCCCATCTGCGAATTTTCGTTATCGATTTTTCTCATTAGTTCGCCGCCAGGAGATAATTCACGTCCGCCCGTCCGTTCGAACGAAATTTATGGGCGAAGGGGGACAGATGAACTTTCCCTGGTTTAATTACTGCCCCGCGCAGCCCTTTCCTGGACGCCCGCTAATAAAACCGCGGAAAGCGAAAACAAATGGAAGCCAGACAATGTACGACGGCCGTAAAACTTTTGCCTCGTTCCCTCGCATGCTGCAGAAATCCTGGACACCTTGTGGCGCAGGCTGCAATGTCTAAATGCAAGATGAACGATAGCTGTTGGTGATCGTGTATGCATTAATAGGATAATCAACAATGATGATAGTCATTTCAGTTCGTTCGACTTCTTCCTTCATCTATTATTTAACCCCTCGCAGTTGTGCCAAGTTTATATATAGATGTCAAGCTGGTCGGAATTAATATTTCTTAAAGGAACAATAATACTTAATATTGAAGATTAGGTAGGAAAGATAATTTCATTGATCCTTTTTTAATGTTTAGATATACGTAACACAATAATATGTTGCAATTTTATGAGCAGCTAGAAATAGGCAAACAAACAGCTTTGTTGGCTAGAATAGACATACGACCGCAAAGGGTTAAGTTTGCAATTAAATCAAAATTTCAAGGCAAATATATATGTAGCATCAATTATTCTTTCAACTATTCGTACACCATAGAAATCCTAATGAAATTATTTCTATACGACCGCTGACTTTATTGACACGGAATTTCTTCGACATGTGTACACTAAAAATGCGACAGGTATTTTTGTCATTAATATATACTTAGTTACATGTATTCAACTGTTAGAAAAACGGTAACAAATTTCTATCGCAATGCAAAAAATAAAACGAGAATTCTCGTTGCCCGTCGGTCACGCGTTAAGTGGATTGGCGAAGGAAATCTTCGTCGCAAGTCTGACTCGTTTGATTCTAATGCAAAGGGTTAATCCGTCGAGAGAGAGAGAGAGAGAGAGAGAGAGGGGGGGAGAGGAGGATAATCTTCCGCGGAGACGATTCTACTTTAACCCATTAGGGTGTAGGTAGCTTATGCAGAAAAGTATACGACGAGGACGCCCTTCGATCCAGGCCACCGTTTCCCTGTCCTACCTCACTGGAGACAACTCCCCGAATTCCGCGTCGGGCTCGTATCGTCGGCATCGAATAAACGTGCACAGGAGCACTGCGAAACGAGCTTTCGAACAGGTTCCCGGGGGCCTCCTCCCTGCCCTGCCCCCCCTGCGCCCCTCTCTCGGGCCCCTTCCAGCTTCTTCGAGGGAGACACGAACCGGCCACGTGTGTATTTAAAGACACGACCGAGGCAAAACGTTCCGCGCATCCGGTCCCCGACGATACCACGCGATTCGTCCGCCATCGGATCGCGACGAATCGGGCTCCTCCGCGTTCCACCGAGATCCCCGGCCGCGCGCGAGCGACGACGCCATTTTTATCATTTCACGATCCTGAAACGACGAGACGTTGTGCAATATTCCGTTTCGTATAAGGTCCGAAAATTCGACGACCGTGTCTACCCGCGCTTCGCCTGTCGGCGACGAAAATATCTTTCTGCGAGCGAGTTCCACCGCCCGTCGAAAATGATGCACGCGGCGGAGGGAAGGTGTTAAAAATAACAAAAAAAAAAAAAAAGGCACCCGAGTCGTTCGAGCGTGCCGGTTGGACAAAGTGGCAGGGCTAAAATTTGATTTACAAAGTAGCTGGATCCTGTTATTAGATCGTCGCAGCCATTTGGTCTTCTGGGTGTTGGTCTATAAATTGACCGAAGCAGGGAAAAATGCATCGCGTACGGTCTAAAAATATTTTATGGTAATCGTAGGTAATCTCGCTTCGACAACATCGAAGCCGCTGTTGTTAACCTCTGTTTTTTTTTTCTTTTTATATTGTTAAGTAAAACTCGTTTCGTATCGTTGCTGGTAATTTGTCAAAGAAATGAATTTCAGTCGACGCCGAACCTTCAACGAGCTCGACGAGTCTCGCAGATTTTAAAATGTCGCAAACGCGAAATCACTATCGTTGAATTCTTAAAATCAACCCTGCCACCCTTCCGTAACCCTAACGTGTACCTTATGGACAGTTCGACCTTCCATTTCATAACGGTACAGTAAATTCTCTGCAATTGTCCCTTCGGCTTGTAAACGAAAATCAGCGATTTTTTGATGGTCATCGATCATGAAAAACTATAAAATAATAATAAATAACAGACGTAATCTACCCTCTTCCAAAATTGTCCATTTTTGTTCGCAATTCGAGCAACAATTAAAGAGAATTTACCGGTGTATCTGAATTCTTAAAAAAAATACGCAGCAAGCACGCCGCATATCGACGAATTTAATTAACATATAATTTACGCGATAACGACAAAGTCGCGACGTTTATTCAACGTGACACTAATTTCCGACCAACTTTGGAAATTCATTTTTATTGTAATATATTAGAACAATTTGAATTCGAGTAGAATATTTCGGATGCGAAAGAGTTTTAGTGCGACCCCTTATGATAAATATTAACTTTCTAGTTTTGCTTTGATCAATTAAATTGCTACTTTGGGGATTTGCTATAATAAACGACAAACTATATGATGATTTTATTGGTCGATTGTCAGCGCTCAATGTGTTAAAGCAACTCTTTCGCCGCCTGTATTCGTTCCGCCAAGGGGGCCAAAATGGCGATCGCCTCAAGGTGTTCTATAAAGTCCAAAGACACACGTTGGTATACGCAGTTCCAGGGCCGAGAGAGAAAAAGCGGCGGCGAATGTAATTTTAGCGTATAGATCGGTATAGCCGTCCGGAGTATTTTGACTGTCAGCGGTGGCGGTAGAAGACGTGATCGATGAGCGGTACGGCGGGCAAAGGGGGTTGCGTTGTGAGGTAGGGCAGGGCAGGGCGGGTCGGTCTGGAGAGGTAATGGCGTAGAAAAAATTCGTGACCCACTTTACGCCGCGTCGAAAGAAACGTGGATGCGTGGTCTGTGTACTTTCGCCTCCATAATCAGCGATCAAGATTCTGTCGATAATGGCCACTTTCTCGGTATTTTTCTCGCGCAATTTGTCGGAGCGCGCGCGCTCGCGCCGGCTCGCTGGCACGCCGATACGGTAATTGCGAGATCGGCGTGAAAACGGGATTTTTCCAACGAAATCCCGCGTGTCGACGTCGCGCGAACGTTGCGGCGGCCGAAAACAAGGGCGACGCGACGCGCGTTTCATGCTTTATCGCGGTCGGCTTTCGGGCTTTCGGGGGTGGTCTCACCACCACCCGGCCAGCGCGCTTGATCCTCGAAGGTCGTCTGGAGCGAGCTTATCGATTCCCAACCCCGACACACACACACACACACACCGCCTTCTGTGTACCTTACGTGTCGGTGCGTCTCGACGTTCACGCCTCGTAACTTTGAACACCTGACCGATTTCGTTCGGGAACGAGGGGCGAAAGTTGCCGAAGTCCTGGCAAATCGGAGGACGCACGAGATGCGATCGGATAGGATAATTAACGCGGCATCTCGAAATATGTATTCGGTGAATTAGAGAGACTCTTGCGGAGGGGGTTGAAACGAGGTGGCTAATTTTAAAAGAATCGTGTCTAGACCGTATCTATAGTCGGCAGAAACAGTCGGCGTGCTCACTTTAGAACTGAATAGCTCTTTAAAAACTGTAGCAAACTATTTTCTGCGACTATGGAAAGACTAGTTTATTAACTTTGTAACTGATTCATTAATCAATCGGCGATTACAGAGTTAAATCACGGCCATTCAAAAATGTAAAGATCTCTAAAATCTGCGTCTTTTTTGATTTTCACTTGCTCCTGGATCAAATTCAGTTTTGATGAAATTTTTAACATAAATGCATACAAGTTACTAAGGAATGTAAGGCAGAACATTTATATCTTCGTTACAAGCTCAGCGAAATATTCATTTATTTTTGTTAATTCGGTCGATTGTAATTTTTCCAATATTATTCTTCGTTGCGTAGTAATTTATTCCTTCGATGATCGCGAAAGGAATCGCGTGATTAGCGAGGGGTCGACAGAACGTTCTCCGTGAATCACGTCGTCGCTCGCCGCGGGAACTGTCTCTAGAAATAATGCTGCACTCCCATGAACTGTGCTAATTACAGAGGAATCGGTTGCGTCACCGATCGACCGATTCGTCGCGCGACGGCCGTGATCATTCGGATCGCGACTCGTCAAGGTGTACCAGAGCAGCTTGTCCGTCGCTAGGTGTATAGCCGGTCTAGTAGGCAACGAATTCAGCCGACACGACGACGATCTCCTCCTCCGGTGTCCTACATCGTGCAGAGAGGCGCGCACGGCAATCTTGTTTCGAGCACGACGAGAATCCGCCGCGGCGTCGCGCGCGACACCTTTTGTCCCTGGTTCCCGGTGCGCGTCCCACCCTCGCGCGTTCCGACCGACCCCGGTCCGCGGCAGATCGTCCGGTTGACTTCTAGCGATGCGTCATAATCGATTACACGGACCTAAATAGATTTTTCGAGGGAGGATTCGGGGCCGAGCGCGCGGCCGTTTCGAGGGCGGCGGGCTCCGAGGGACGTGAGCCGGTGTGCCCGGGGGCGCGCGAGGGTCGGCGCCGGGGCGCTCTCGGTTAAAATTCCGAGGGCGTGTACACCTTTTTTTTTCCGCACGCATCGTTTTCCGATCAATCAATACCGCCGTTGTTCGAGTTTTCTCGGTCGACCGGAATTTTTTCGAGCGACCCGTCCCGCCTCCTGCGAGCTGGGTGACGGGGGGTTGGGAAGCCGACGCGACACGCTATCGCGAGCCCGGAAGGGGAGAGGGGCGGTCAGGGTGGGCGAAAAGCAGTTCGCGGATCGGGCCAGGTTTTTGAACCCGACGCGTGTCGTCGCGAGGATTGTCGCGGAGGTGGTGGCGGCCGATCGATCGCGGTCGCCAGACGACCTTCATCGATCCGAAAATCACCCCCGACGGTGGTTTTTCTGTTTCCTACGCGCGCCACGCGATTCCGACGAAATCGAGATTACTTGTTATCAAGGTAACGAGGATGGAAGCCAATCATCTGCGGCCAGATTATGTCTGCCGACATGGTGATCAGCGGCGGCGGCGCGCGGGGGGGGGGGGGAATACCAGACGGAGGACTTATAGTGGGGTGAAGCGACGGTAGAGGTATAAACGTGAAAGAATTTTACGTGGAAATTCGATGGAAAAACTGATTCGAAAATGTTAGTTTTATATTACGAAGTATAAGGACAAATTACAATTTTGTCGGAATATTAGAAGTTCACCCTAAACTTTGTACGTTAAAAATGATCACACCACGCCCCTCTCTATTTCTCCCCTATTCCGAACAATTTCGTCTTCGGCTCAAAAAAATATATAGCACCGCTTTATCTCGTTTCTATCGCGTGTTCTTCGATTTTGGCATAACTTTGTCATTTCACCCCCTCCCCCCCACCGTTGCGCCACGTTCGAGCGATAAGAGGAACGCCGAGAAAATGGTCTCTGCGAGCCCGCTCGCGAGCGGAGAGGGTTTATCGGAAGGCTGACGAACGAGGACACGTACGGGGTAATAGATCTCCAGAGGACACTTCGCCCGTTGGTTGGTTTCCCCCGGCCTCTCGAAAGCAAAACCGGCTGGCCGACGGCTCTCTCGATTAGCCCCGTTTCGATTCCACGGCTAATATCGATGGATTTGGCCGGGACAAGGACACCGTAGATCGATCCTGCCACCGGTGGCCATCCTGCGTGCACGGCCATAGGAGCTGTGCCCGACATCCGAAGGACGTACGCTTTCGTCTGCGGACGTCGCGGATTTACGTCGGACCTTTATCCTTTATCAAACCCGCCGGGTCACCTCGGCTTCCGTGGGAGATTGGACAGGGTGATGTTTTGCGAGGAAGCTTTCCTCTGTTATTTCGCCGCTGGATAACGCCTCTGGCCCCCTCAGGTGTTTCGTTCATCCGGCCTGGTCCCACGAATTATTTCATTTTTGCTGGCCCGGTTGTTAATCGCGGTTGTTTCAAAGGTTCTATTAAACTGAGATACTTGTTGGCCGTACGACGCCCATTAACCCTTTGCCGTGCCATTTTCTTCATCTTTACGATGATTAGATGTTTCTCTAGAAGAAGAAAGAAAAAAGACAATACATATTTATTATATTTTTACGTTAACTTAACCACTTGGTCGCGTCGATCTTTTTTCGTCGATAGATTTTCTTGACAAATTGTTCTGGAATTATTCTAAAATGCGCGATATTTATGAATATATCACATAATTATTTTAACCTAAAACGTAGGGAGAGTACTTTTGTTGTAAAATGTAAAACTGTTGTTACCTTCTGGCGTGTGTACACGTCGTCCACAGTTAAGCGGTTAAATGTTTGAATTCTCAGGACAGGAAATCAGAATTTTATTCAGACCAAAAAGAGAACGGAATAGCATTCGTACGTAATTGGTTATTATTAGAAATGTCCGTCACGTGTCAGACTCGTTAAGTATAACGAGGGGTTAACACGCGGAATAAAAGAATCGTCGGTCTTTCTACATAGGATCTAATGTGATCATAAATGGAACATACCGTTTCCGAAATCGTACAAACAATTTTTAGAAAAACAGGTTACGATTACTCGGAGATAAAATATACAGTAAAACCCTGTTTCGCTAGTTTCATAGATATAAAGCCAAGCTTGTAAAGGTCGTGGATCGACTATTTAAATTTGTTAGAAATATAGGTAAACCTGATTACTAAATTATTTTTGTATTTTTAACAATGGGCATCACTTGATGGTAGACACGATTTCTCCATGGTAGAAAGACCCGGGGAGAACGTCTCTCGAAGAACGTCTCTCGAAGAACTCAGAAATGAAAAATCGCTGTCTGGACGGTCGCGTCGTTACCGATGGCCTTTGACCCCCGAGCATAAGTCTGAGGGTGGGAAAGTCCGTGGTTTCTCGCGACGCTCGACGTTCACGATTCCGTATCGTCCTAATAATCGTCTGTGACTCGTCGAGCAGGGGTCGAAAAGGACGGGGGGTGGGTGGCCGTCGCGGGGTAAGGATGGAGTACGCAAGAACCCTGCGAACAGGGCGGAGAGAGAGACAGCGAGAGAGAAAGAGAAAGAAAGAGAGAGAGAGAGAGAGAGAGTCGCGGGGGTTGCTGGCTGGTGGAGGCCGCGGCCGTGACCTTGGCGCAGCTGGGAGGGGAGGGGGCGGTTTATCGAACGCCAAGACTTTCACTGGCTCCCCCTCCCCCCCCCCCCCCCCCCCCCCCCCCTCCCCAGGTCGCGGGCTTGCGTTCCCTCTCTTTCGTCTGCCGCGTTCTCCCCGTCTTCGCCCGTTTTCCCGCCATGCCGGCCCGGCCGCTTTCCCCGCCGTGGCCCATTCACGCAACTTTCTCCGTCGAGTCGTAACTTCGACGTGCCGGCAGCGCCCCGCTGCCACCCCCTGTCCGGGGGTGCCGGTGTAGGCGAAAGTCTAGACGGTTTCCTCGCAGCTATTTCCTTCCATCGCCACCCCTAAACCGGCGGGGAGACGGCCCTCTCAGCGTCCTTTCGTTATCGAATGACCGGCGCGCGATATCGTCGCCGACGATGCCAGGCCGGAGTCTCGTGCGGCAGCCACCGCCGGGAAGGACTCCGGGGGCGAGCGGCTTCCCCGGTGCCGGGAAATAACCGAGACAATACAGAGTACCCAACCCCCGCCATTTCGACAACAACACCTTGCTCCATACCAGGTCCCGTTTTACTTGCCGAGCTATCGTCTGGCACGATTTGCGAGGCGTTCGCCCAGCTGATTTTTATATACATATATTGTTACGTGAGCGCAATCGCGGCACGTTGAATAATAACGTCGCGACTTTAATAACAACAGAACTCTTTGTTCGGGAAAGGGGGAACTCAATATTCGACCGTTTACCACGACGTCTCTCACAACTCTGAGTCGTTCTTGTTAAATCGTTGCTCAGGAGATATTTACCAAGCAACGATGCCACAAGGAACTCTCGATATCTCATCGATCCATATTCGTAACAATATTATCACGATAAAAAAAATTCCAAGACAATCCAAATTGTCCTTATTTTGTTCCATCGGAGTCTCTTGTCAATTATTAATAAGTTAGAATAACTTATTTGCCTTACCAATTTCGGATCAACGAAACAGTTTACTTACCACCGCCACTTTTGCAGGCAAGCTTTTCGTTATAGCGACGTTCAGGCTTAATCGATTCTATATTTACCAGATAAGAAATATTAAGTCTCCAAATTATTCTTTCATATCTTATTCGATAAATATAAAAGGAACCAAGCGATTGGTCACTGAACGGTAAACGACTGCCCTGCCTAGACCGCGCAAGTACACCCGCCAACGTTATCATGCAAAACGCACCCGCGTCGCTTGGCAAGGGTGTCGATCATCGACAAACATGAGAACGCCGAACCCTCGCGGCAGACTGTTTCAATTTCGTCCGTAGCCGAGAGCGGCTGAAAGTCGTCAGGGTGGTTGAAGGAGCCACGGCGTTCCCGGGGATATAGGGGATGATCCTGAGACGGAATCGCGAGCAGATTCCAGGGGAGATGACCTCGTTGAAGGTTGAAAGAGAGCTCGAGCCGCCGGTCCAGACGACGTAACGTTATTTCGGGGGCGGTGTGCCGCAGTTTCTCCGCGTCGCGCGGAATCCTCCACAAAGAGGAGGAGGAGGAGGAGGGCGTGCTGGGGTAGGTGGGGGGGAGGGGGAGGAAGGGGTACGCGAGAGGAAGCCGTCTAGACTTCGACCCCGAAGCCTCCGCAGGGAGAGAAGAGAGAGTTTGGATCAGGAAACCGGTTCGACGCACGCGTTCTCTAGCGCGCGCCCGTCCCTGGAACGTCTTCGCGCATTAACGGGGAGGAAAAATGCCGCGTAATCGCCGGCGCGAATCGTAACGGCCCTCCTCGTTCGGTCTTGATCGATCTCCCCGGGATTTCCGTTTCTCTCCGCCGCGTCCACGATCCTCTCGCGCTTTTTCCACGGCCGTTCCCGCGGCGACCGGTCCCCCCCTCCGGCGTTCCGCTGCGTCTAATGGGATATCTTCCGCGCGGATCGGCCCGAACCAGTTCTCGATTTACAAAATACAAGCCCCCGACGAGAGAACGATCGCGAGCTTTCCGCTCGGCCGCTCGAGAAAATTGAGTCCTCTCCGGGCCCAGAGATCCTTTCGTATGCGCGCCCGGGGATCCCCTCCATTGTCGCTGCGACCCCTAAACCGGACGCGGAACCATTCATTTCTCTTTTACCGTGACCCTCCAGCCGACGCAAATTTGTGTAAATCCCGAGAAGTCGCGATAAAACTTGCAAAGCAAACAGTCGTACTTCAGGGATTAGGCCTAGGAACCGCATAGCACCGCCGAGTTATGCACGTCACGGTCTATCGTTGAACACCCTGCGGGGCTCTCGGACCGGCCTGTTTGCAGCCGAGCTCGGACGCGTTGGAAGATCAATCTTTGATGGATGGGAATAGAAATGTGTAGCTGTATTTAACTTAGTTTATTTTAATTTAAATTTATGCGATTGTATTTAATTGTATGTGATTGCATTTAATTGCATGTAATTGTATCTGGTTGTATTTAATTTTATTTAATTTTATTTAATTTTATTCAATTTTATTTATCTTTATTTAACTGTATTCAATTTAATTTTATTTCATTTCATTTATCTTTATTTCACTGTATTCAATTTTATTTATTTTCATTTCATTTAACTCATTGAATTTATTTCTGAACGTAGATAAACAAGGATTTTATACAATGATTAATACAAGAGCGTAAGTTGAATGTCGGAAAATCAGTGAATTACGTTGTCTTCGACTCGTGGCTGCAAATATGCCAGTCTTATCGCTACCGTTATTAATGAATGTGTACTCCTGCACAACAGGTCAGCAGAGCTAAATCCTGTACTACAAGGTTCTTAAAGTAACACAACGTATACATACACTATACTGCATTATAACGTAAAAGATGGCACACAAATCGCTTCCATTCCCTATGCGACAATATCGAATAAAATTCTAACGAATATAAAGTAGCGACTAACTAGAACTGTCGTGAACTTTAGTAAGAACTCAGGACCATTGAACATAGTTTTCCTTGATGCACTACGCCCCTACTAAAACCTCTTTGATCTCGCTAAACAACCGCTTGAACCTACATACATCTGCGTCGTTCCATTTCGACGACTTTCCTGCACAGATAACGTTCAGGGGACTCGCAATCGAATCTGCGCAGTTCGGAACAGAACTCGGTCTCTAGAGAACGAGGCGGGTTAGCAAATGATACAGAGGGATCGGTCGATACCAGACCGCGAAACGTCTCAATTGCTCCGCGCGCGCGGACACCGGACGGGCGGAGAGGGTTGCGCGCGTCTGGCCTGTGTGTAGCTGGTTCGCGTGGTCTCCCGGCCTTGTTCACCGGCACATTAAACCGTCAACGGGGCATCTACGCGTGCACAGGTGCAACGCCGTCGGTATCGCCGGCTCGTTGCACAATCCCTGAAGCGCGAGGAAGCGCGGCAAGCATGCCTCCGAAGTACGGGCAGAGAACGCGAGGCGACGAGAATCAGAGGAGAAGCGGAGAAAAGAAGAAGCCGGGCGCGTTGCGCTCGCGGCCTCCGCCCCGCTCGCCACTCCCCCCGCCCTCTGTGTTCGTACGCGTTCCTCCGGTTGTTCCACGGACACGAGCACACGTATAGCCTAGGCAAGTTAGGCGTGTTCGCGAGCCCGCGACTGATATCCATCGTTCCGGGAGCCGACGTGGACCGTGAAACGGCGGAAGTCTGCGGAGAATCGCGTCGGACGCGTTGGTATGTTAAAAGCAGGTTACCATACGCGCCCAGCCGAGCCGAGCGAGGATTCTCCTTCCAGCCCGCGCGCCGGCCTAGGCTGCAACCGGAATGCTTTCGTCTCTGCCCCGTGCCCCGCCGGGGATCAGGATCCTGTGAGAATTCTTTTTTCCGTCGAAACGGCTTATCGATGTATCGCTACGCACCGGGAACGCAGCCAGCGACCGGCGATTCGCGTGGCGCTCCGTGTGCGACGAAATATTCACGCCGATCCTCGACCCTTTGTCCGCCTCGATCGTCACGGAAGAACTATAATACGATATTAGGAACAGTGTCCATTTCGATTCATCGAGTCTCCTATTTACCAGAGAATGACTAATAATAATAATAATCGTTTCTATACTACGTAAAATGATTAAGGAAATAAATAGATTGTTATATAGTTCCTACATTTTGTAGTTAATGCAAATAACATTTATTTTGCATAAGGAACCGCGCGTAACACTGAACTTGCTCAGACTATGTGTCATTTGTTATTATAATATATGTTGATGTTAGAAATACATTCTATAAATTCCTGTGAAAAGAGGTTCAGTTTTAACAATTTTGTGACCTCCGCGCTATAACGATGGTTGTATTCCTGATTGCATTTAATAAACTGCTAAAAGTTTGTAAATGAACTGACAACGATGACATTATATAATATAAGACTGTGACGTACGGCTAGCATAAGCGAAGAAAAATAAAGTAGAACTAATGCAAAAAGAGAGATAGGTAACCGGAATGGTTAACTAAAATGACAATAAAGTGGTAAATAACAGAGGAGACGACTAATAAAATCGGAAAAGTAATAAAAACAGTAGTAGAGGTAATAGCATCCAAGATCAGCCGCATAAAATGCTGCGGAGCAAGTAGGCCACGCCCCTCGGCAGCGGGTCACGCCTACTAAAGAGAGCGTACCTATTAGAACGAGCTTATTTCAAACAAAAATCACTTATCTATTTAATTGCGTGGCTGAGAAGGTATTCTTTCGAGCCTAGAATCTCGGTAGCGTAATTTTTCGAGCAGACAAAGGCCTGGGGTTTGTCTGCAGGATAATCGAACGTCATACATCCTTGGGACGGGGCGGGGAGGGCAGAACGGATCTAGCAAGGCTCCGGAGCGAGTCAGAGGCGGCGGCTGACGTTATCGTCGGCCGAGATTCCATGTAATTTTGCGGACCTCTCGTCGTCACTCGGCTGCTTCCTCGCGGTAAATTCCAGCGGTTATCGGGCCGCGTCAAGACGAAGGCTCCGGCTCGTTACCGCGGGAAGAACGTTGATTACCGAGTGCGTCATCTCGAACAGTTGGTTTGTTTGTTTCTCACTTTCCTCCGCTTCTCGCGGAGAAATCTGAAAGCATAACTCTTCGGAAGTACTAACCCAGCCGGAATCTTCGCCGAATTTTGCCGAAACAAAGTGCGACGACCGCGCAAAGTATGGGAACAACGGTTCGCCGAAGTCGCGTTCCGCCGCGCGAAAAGTTCCCTGATTAGGCGACGCTCGGAACAAAAGGAAATTGCCGCGGATATCGGGGCACCCGATGTCGCTGGTAAGGCTAAGGTTGCGCACGATTAGATCGCGGACGGGAGCGTAGCCGGGAGGAGGACGGGAGCAGCTTTGCGCCTCGTTTTGTCTCGTTCTGGCTGGCCCCCTCCTCCTCCTCCTCCTCCTCCACCCCGCCGCCCTGGTCCGCAAAGTCCAAGATAACTCGCGGCTTGCTAACGCGGCGCTCGTTTTGCGGCGGGCCGTTCTATTTAAATATTCGAGCAACGATAATACGTCGTCAATTAGATAACCGTGCGCCGCTTCCAAGTATATTTTCTTCGGTACTGAGTCATTCGGAACAACCGGGATTAAAGTCATTTCCGTTGCCGGCACCGTTCGGCTCGGTTCTACTCGGTTCAGCTCGGGGCTCGACACGCTTTCCGCGACGCGAATCGATGCCACGCGCACACGTCCACGCGAATTGAAATTTCGCGACCACGTTCCCGTGCCATCCGTCCCGAGGCTAATCTCTAGCAGCTCGCAATTTGCGAAATGTTTGCCGTTCGATCGGCTTCCCTTCGGACTTTCGTTCGATTATAGGCCGATGCCTGAGATAATCGACCTGTCCGTTTCTATTTTGATCCTACGATTTTCCCGCTTGCTGGTAAACCCGTTCATTAACCAATGTAACGACTTTGGATTTCATTGTTTATTAAATGTAATTATTTATTAAATTAAATGTAATTTAACTTTTAATTTAACCCTTTGCACTCGAAGCCATTTCAAATGGAAATCTAAAATAATTTTTCTAGCTTCTAGTGTCTCCATTTTATGTAACAATATTTAATTCATGCATATAAAATCGAGTCTCGCGACTCATATAATAGATACGCTTTTAACAATTTTTAAATCTAGGCTTTGGCGATGTCTATTAAAAATAATTTTGGAATGTGTTACAGTAATTTTAATGGCGCTGCAGAGTCGCCACTCGAGTGCTATGGGTTAATTTACGTATGACAATGTATATTATTACGTAGCATGTATTAGAATAATTAAAATTACGTATTAATCTAATTAAAATAATTTACACAAATATATACAAAATACGGCTCAACACGCAGCACCTGGTCGAAAGAATTCGGCATTATTTCGGCTGCTATTTTTATCGACCAGGCGAAATTGCGCGCAGACAATTGGCCCTCGAGGGATTGGAACGCTGCGCCCTTATTTACCGTTTTCGTCGCCGTCGTCATTGTCGTCGCGCGCCGATCGTAAAAAGGAATCGTTCCGAAAAGAGCGACCGGGTTTTCCGTCGTCGACGGAACGGGTTGTCGAGATTGTTTACCGAGACGAGACGAGATCGAAGCCGGCGCGCTGCGGTCTTGTTTACGCAATTAGACGTAATCGAGCCGAATTTCGTCGAAACGTCTGCGAGGGGTGTGTCCGCGTCGGCGGCGAGGGGCGGCGAGGGGCGGCCGGAACAGTACTGCTTTGTGGTTTCGTGGATGACCTTGACCGTGGTGGATCGATCAGCCGGCGAAACCCGGCAGTCGCCATGACTACCAAGGGTCCTCCACCCCCGTCCCTCTGTCGCGAAAATTCCAGGCGAATTCCGCCCCTCTGCCCCCCTTTTTTCACTCTCGCCGGCCGCCGGGCTCGGTGTCTTCGGGCCTCGATACCCCCTCGTTCCGGATTCGCGATCGACAACTGATCGGGATTCGACACGGAAGAGTTAGATCGACGATCTACGACCTACTCTCATAGTCGTTTACGGAAGCAGGAAGGTCCCTGTTTCAGAGTTTCCGCATTGGACTTCTACGAAGCCAGGATTTTAACTAATTTCCTTCGCGTCTCATCATTCCAATCTCTTTCCGATAGAATTAGAAAAGTTTCCGGTAATAAATTATTAAATTATTATATACGTTATTTGAAACTCTTCCGAAGAATTGAGAAAAATCTCCTAATTGTTGCAAGGTGTATAACTCTATCGTGAAACTACTATTTTTCAATAACTACTTCATTGTACTTCCCGCAGCTGTTATCTAATTACATAAACTCACGGACATGCTTCATTCTTTAATAACACTGCGGACAATTGCAGGCGGACGCGAAACAAACTTTTAAATAGCAATTAACATCGTCGTGCCTTGTTAATTTTCGACTCCTTCGAATTTCATTATTTAGTCTAACCGTTTGAATAAATGAATAAATAACAGTCTTCGCCTGCAGCTTTCCGGTGTCCACCACCGTTTGCAAAACATTCGACGTAAAATGGCTGCCCGATCACACGGCGTCGCCAAATTCGACAAGAATCGTAAAATCTCAAGAAGAAGATTACGTCATTGTCTACTCGCTTCCTAAGACGACAATGTTTAACGAACGCCGATATCAAAGCGGCAATTAACTAACCATCGTTGGCGGATTCGCGGCGGCGACGGCGGCGATCGATCATTTCCGGCGTCGAGCGTCCGCTCTTGCGCTTGATCGATCAATCGGGGGCCGTGCACGGCGTCCGCGTATCGCGGCCTCCCGGGTTTTCCACCCCTCGTCGACACCGGTCGTTACATCTCGAAATCCCGAATTCGTGAAAAATTCAAAGGAGCTCGATGCGGCCGCGTGCGATTTTCGCGTGGACGCGGACGCAGAAGGGGAGCGCGCCGGCGACCAACAGCCCAGGAAAAAAGGAACGGCGCGGAAACGCGCCGGCTGCCGGCGACGCTGAATCGCAGACTATTTCTTTGCCTAACCTACCTTAACCACGGGTAGGGTGGCGACATCGACGAGAAAATAAGAGGGCACCCCCGGGGCCGTTGCGACTCCAGCCCTCCGATTAATCATTTATTAGCGTTTAATTGCCGGCGTGGGGCTGCGTCGTGTTGTCGCCGCCTGTGCTTCGCAGTTTAATTGCACCGTTTCCCCGTCGACGGTGCCCGCTCTTCGAAAATTCAACGAGTCCCTCCGCGGCCCCGACGGACCCTGCTTTTCCGCTCCGAGCCTCGCGACCGATTCCCACGCTGGGCACCCTGGAAAACTTTTGCCGGCGCGCGATAAATTATGCAAAATCGGTCGCTTTTTATATTTATATTACCGACGATTGGCTAGCTTGCGAGACCGCTCCTGACTCCATCGTTATTATTCATTATTTATATTTATATAATTGTAAAAAAGGATCGTAAAAGAAAAGAACCTTTTTACTCGCTAATAGTTAAAATACTAACAGTTGATTTTACATATAACACGTTTATCTCGATGATAATGAAAATTAGGGTTTTCTAAGCATTTATAAATGATTAAATAAATGCAAAATTATCTAGCTATTGTCTAGCTTATCCGATGCAATATAAAAATACACAAGGATCGAAATACATTGTACATTGACACCGAAGGGCTGCCGAAATTCTCCTTGGAATATTAATAGGGTAGTCAACCCTCTACAGTTTTCGCTATTCCACCCAGCGCAAGTTAAAAAAAAAAAAAGAGGAGCTTCGAAGAAGGACGCGAAGGGTAGTTGAAGCTCTTGGAAATTGAACGGCAAGGACCTGTATCGGCAGGACACCACCCGAGCAGGATGCCACCGTGTCGTTTCTGTGTCTGGTCCGAAGAGCGAAGAGCAAACAAAGGGAGGCCGAACGGGGAAAGACGACGACGACGACGACGACGACGACGGTGCCCGTGTACGTAAACGCGGGAGTGAAAGTGGGAGAGAAAGTGAGGGGAAGTTTCTAATGGGACGCGGAGAGTGAAAGGGTGGCCGGGGGGGAGGGAAGAGCCGGAGGGGAGTAGAACGCCGAGGGAAATAGAAGAAGAGGGTCGTGGCCGAGGGTTGGGACGCCGGGAGAGAGGACCGCTCGAAGGGTTGTATAGGTAGGTTCAAGGACGACCACGCCCTGTCTGCCGTACACCACCCTCCCGTGAACCCTGCCTCCCTTCCACGGGGTGGACGGTGCGCGGCTCGCAAATCGCCTGGAAACAACCCCTAAATTTCAGGGACGCGTCCTCCGCTACGGCAAAGGACCTCCTCGTTTGTTCGGTAATTCATGCGTAAAAGTTGATCCGGAGGACGGA